>NC_061847.1:6019856-6022356 GCF_019202785.1 Penaeus chinensis | reverse complement strand
GGACTGTGTTTTAGTTATTGTTTTGTTATTTTGTGATGTTGTTTATGTTATTTATGTCGTCTGTGCTAGTGTTTTGTCTCATGTTATTGTTATTTATGTTATGTGTGTTATTGTTTCATGTTTGTTTATTGTTTTATTTCATGTTATTGCTTAATGTCGTTCAGCAGTCTTAGGTGAATGGGAATTTTTTTCGTTGTTTTGTGTCGTGTTATTACGTTTGTTTTTATTTCCAATTTTCATTTTACTTGGTTGAGTTTAATGTCATTTTTAATTTTGTATTCTCTCTCTCTCTCTCTTCCTCTCTCTCTCTATCTCTCTCTCTCTCTCTCTATCTATCTATCTATCTATCTATCTATCTATCTATCTATCTATCTATCAATCAATCTATCTATCTATCTATCTATCTATCTATCTATCTATCTATCTATCTATCTATCTATCTATCTACCTGTCCGTCGCGTCGGGAACACCTACAGGTTTCTCTGAGAAATGCAGCGTGATTTCTTAGAAGTATTTTCCAGCCTGTCTCTGTCTGTCTGTTCGAATCTTTCTCTCTGTCTTCTTCTCTTTCTCTGAATCTTTGTCTCCCGCACACGAAGTCCATAATTTGCTAGGTTTTTCTGTTTCTCTTTCTCGAATCCCCCCCCCCCCCCCCCCCCCTCTCTCTCTCTCTCTCTCTCTCTCTCTCTCTCTCTCTCATTCTCTCTCTCTCTCTCTCTCTCTCTCTCTCTCTCTCTCTCTCTCTCTCTCTCTCTCTCTCTCTCTCTCTCTCTCTCTCTCTCTTTCTCTCTCTCTCTCTCTCTCTCACTCTCTCTCTCTCTCTCTCTCTCTCTCTATCTATCTATCTATCTAATAGGTGTGCGATTATTATGCTTTTTTTTTTCTTTCTTTTCTTTTTCTATTCTTTTTCTTCTTTCTTTTTTTCACTGCTTTCTTTTCTTTTCTCTTTCTTTCTTCTTATTTTCTTTGTATTATTTCGTTGTCTTGTGTGTTGGTTTTCACTTTATTTCCTTTTTCTTCATCGTCGTGTTTTTATTTCTTTTTCTATTATTTTCTTGTGTGTTTGTCTTTTTTTATCTTCGTTTTGTGTGATTTGTTTTTATTTTTCATTTTTCTCTTCATCGTTTTCGTTTTTTTTAAATTTTCGTCTTCATTTTTCTTTTCTTTTTGTTTTTTTTTTCTTTTATCTTCATCGTCTTATTGTTATCCTCTTTTGTCTCTTTCTTTCTTTCTTTCTCGTCTTCGTCATCGTTCTATGTTATTATCCTTTCTTTTCTCTCTTCTTTCTCTTATCGTCTTCGTCTTGCGTGATTCGTTTTTCTCTTTTTCTTTCCTTTTTATCTTCATCGTGCTATTAATATCTATTTTTTTTTCTTCTTTTCTCGTCTCCGTCTTGTCTGACTCGTCTTTCTTTTTATTTATTTCTTCCATTTTCATCTTTATCGTATTGTATTTAATCCTTTATTTTCTTTCTTCTTTCTTTTCTCGTCTTCGTTTTGTGTGACTCGTCTTTCTCTTCTTCTTTTCTTTTTATCTTCATCGTTCTATGTTATTATCCCTTATTTTCTCTTTTCTTTCTTTTCTCGTCTTCGTCTTGTGTGACTCGTCTTTCTTTTTATTTATTTCTTCCATTTTCATCTTTATCGTATTGTATTTAATCCTTAATTTTCTCTCTTCTTTCTTTGCTCGTCTTCGTCTTGTGTGACTCGTCTTTCTTTTTATTTTATTTCCTTTTTATCTTCATCGTTCCATGTTATTATCCCTTATTTTCTCTCTTCTTTCTTTTCTCGTCTTCGTCTTGTGTGACTCGTCTTTATTTTTATTTTATTTCCTTTTTATCTTCATCGTTCTTTGTTATTATCCCACCTTTTCTCTCTTCTCTCTTTTATCGGCCTCGTCTCGCTATGGCCGCTTTCTCCGTAGCGTTTGCTGTTCCGCGCGAGTTGGCGTATCCCTTTGAGGACGACTTTTGTAGACTGTCTATTTTTGTGGCCTATCTATCGGCGAATCTTTGCGTTTGTTGACTTCGTGCTTGACTTCACTTTCGTTGCTTTTGTTATCGTGTGGCGGGTTTATTTTGTTTTTGTTGTTGTTGTTTCATTTGGGAGTGTTTGTTTCTTTGAGGTTTGGTCTGTTGTGTGTGTGTGTGTGTGTGTGTGGGGGGAGGGGGGGTAGTATGGTGTTTTGCTTGTCAGGACTGAGTAATTTAAAGAATAATAAAAAAAAAAGTGTATGGATTACAAACTGTTTCGAAGTTCTCTTCAGGTTTTTTAAGCATTTTGATTTAGATTTTCCTTTTTTATTTTATTTTTTTTGGTCTTTCTTCACTTCCGTAGAGATGACTCGACGTCCTCCTTCAGCCCAGCAGACCCGCCGCCAATAAGAGAGCCCAATGATCCTCACTTCCTTCCCCTTTCCCCCGCAGGACGAGAGTGACATGGAGACGGAGCCCACCACGCCCACGGGAGCCGCCCAGGGCAGCGTCGCCTCTGCCACCTCG
>NC_061847.1:5964856-5972356 GCF_019202785.1 Penaeus chinensis | reverse complement strand
AGATCTTCGCTTCTCTTAGCCTCAAGTTACAAGAATGCTGGGCATGTACTTTATACCCCTCCCCCCCCCCTCCCCCTCCCTGCCATCTCCTCTTCTATGTGACATCCGCCACGTGTGTGTGTTTGTGTGTGCGTGTGTGTGCGTGTGTGTGTGTGTGTATGTATGTGTGTTTGCGTTTGTGTTTGTGTGTTTATGTGTGTGTGTTTTTTGTATGTTTGTGTTTGTGCGTGTGTTTGTGTTTGTGTGTGTGTTTGTGTTTGTGCGTGTGTTTGTGTGTGTGTGTGTGTTTGTGTGCGTGTGCGTGTGTTTGTGTTTGTGTGTGTGTGTGTGTGTGTGTGTGTGTTTGTGTGTGTGTGTGTGCGTGTGTGTGTGTATGTGTGTGCGTATGTGTGTGCGTGCGAGCGTGTGTATGTTTGTGCGCGCGCGTTTGTTTTTGGGGTTACCAATACCAATATTTTTGTTTATATATACTATTGTACCGATTCGTAGATTACGGGATACCGTCTAATTTACTTTCACGGAAATAGGATTCCCACGTATCATAGACATCGGATAAGGATAATCTCTTATGACATGTGGGTATGTGACATTCAAACATATACCAACCCTGTCATTTATCGCCAATTATAATTATTAATTATCTGCCTTCGCTCTGTTGTAGATTTCCTTGCACTTCTTACTGATCTGTCTGAGGCAGAATTAACCTATTCCATCCTTTCTGTTATTCTTTATTATTTTTGCGTTATTTTATAATTTAGAAGTTTGACCTCTGACCTCGTATCTCCTCTGCCTGATTCAGCATTTCATTTTTATGATAATATATTCATAATGCTTAATTAGCTAACTAATCTATATTTCACATGGTGTAAAAAAAAACAAAAAACATATATTTAATTATTATCAAAGATGCTTTATATTCTAAATCCATCCATTATGATATTTTTGACATTTATTCTGTTTCTTTGCCTCAGATTGTGACCCGCGCGTGTGTATCGACGAGGGCGAGGTCAGGTCACTGTGTCAACAAGGCGGGCTATCGCAGAGGTCGAGAGGGGTCACGAGCACGTGCCAGGGTTAATTGGTCACAGTGTGGCACTCAGTCGAGGCTCCGTCTGTCACGGGCCTAAGCAGGGCCATGGCTCACGATGACGTTTGTCTTCTCGCTCGCTTTCTCTTCCTTCTCCTCTTCGTCCATTCTCTCCCTGCTCCTTGCTTTGCCTTCTTTCTCCTTTTCCTTACTTCTTCTCCTGCTCCATCCCTCGCCTTTCTTCTATTCCTTCTCCTTCTTCCTTCTCTTCTTGCTCTCTCCCGCTCCCCTTTCCTTCCCTCTCCCTCCCTTTCCTCCTCCTTCCCACTTTTAATTTCCTCTCCTCAATTCCTTCTCCTTCTTCTTCCCGACGCCTTTTCTCCCCATCCATTTCCTCCCTTTCTCCATCTCTTCCTTTCTCTCTCCTTTTCTCTCCCCTTCCCCCCCTTTCCTCATCTCCTTTCCCCTTCCTCACCTTCCACAATATCTTCCTCCCTTTTTCTCCCTCTCCCCCCCTTCTTTCCCTTCCACCTTCTCTTCCTCCCCTTTCTCTCTCTCCTCCCCTTCCCATCCCTTTCCTCCCTTCCCTTTACGCCCTTCCTTTTCCCCTCCCTCTCTTTTCCCATCCCTTTCCTCCCCCTCCTTCCCCTTCACTCCCCCCCCCCCCCACCACCCTTTGACTGGTCTAGCGCACTGCCCTCTCTTGTCACGGTCACTGACACCTAAACACCCTCTCGTTATATTGGTTTTATTCACTGTCAGTCAGGTTGATAGTGCCCGTTCAGTTGCGATACAGATGTACAGTTGTACACGGTTGTACATGTTCTCTCTCTGTCTTTGTCTGTTTGTCTGTCTGTCTGTCTCTGTTTCTGTCTGTCTCTATCTCTATCTCTGTCTCTGTCTGTCTGTCTGTCTGTCTCTGTCTCCCTCTATCTCTCTGTCTGTCTGTCTGTCTGTCTGTCTGTCTGTCTGTCTGTCTCTGTCTCCCTTTGTCTCTCTCTCTGTCTCTGTCCGTTTACCTGTCTGTCTGTCTTTCTGTCTCTGTCTGTCTCTGAATCTGTCTCCCTCTGTGTATATCTGTCTCTCTCTGCCTCTGTCCGTTTGTCTGTCTGTCTGTCTCTGTCTGTTTGTCGTCTCTCTGTTTGTCTGTCCGTCCGTCTGTCTGTCTGCCTGTCTGTCTGTATGTATGTATGTATGTTTGTATGTATGTATGTATGTATGTCTGTCTGTCTGTCTGTCTGTCTGTCTGTCTGTCTGTCTGTCTGTCTGTCTGCCTGCCTGCCTGCCTGCCTGCCTGCCTGCCTGCCTGTCTGTCAGTCTGTCAGTCTGTCAGTCTGTCAGTCTGTCTGTCTTTATCTGTCACTGTCTGTCTCTGTCTGTCTTTGTCTCCCCCCCCTCCCCCCCCCCCCCCCTCTCTCTCTCTCTCTCTCTCTCTCTCTCTCTCTCTCTCTCTCTCTCTCTCTCTCTCTCTCTCTCTCTCTCTCTATCTATCTCTCTCTCACTCTGTCTTTTTGTCTCTGTCTGTCTCTGAATCTGTCTTCCTCTACCTCTCTCTGTCTCTGTCTCTGTCTCTCTCTGTCTCTCTCTGTCTTTGTCTCTCTCTGTCTCTGTCTCTCTCAGTTTCTGTCCGTTTGTCTGTCTGTCTGTCTGTCTGCCTGTCTGTCTCTATCTGTTTGTCGTCTCTCTGTTTGTCTGTCTGTCTATCTGTGTCTGTCTGTCTCTATCTCCCTCTGTCTCTTGCTGTCTCTCTCTGTTTGTCTGCGTCTGTCTGTCTGTCTGTTCGTTTTTCTCTGCCTCAGTCTGTTTGTCTGTCTCTGTCTGCCTGTCTCTGTCTCCCTCTGTCTCCCTCTGCCTCTCTCGGTCTCTCTCACTCTCTCACTCTCTCTCTCTCCCTCCCTCCCTCTCTCTCTCTCTCTCTCTCTCTCTCTCTCTCTCTCTCTCTCTCTCTCTCTCGCTCTCTCTCTCTCTGTCTGTCTGCCTCATCATCATGGTAATGATAACAATAATAATAACATAAATAATATTAATAATGATAATAATGATGATGATAATAGTAATAATGATAATTATAATAACATTAATGATGATGATAATAGTAATAAAAGTAATAATTATTATAATAATAATAATGATAATGATAATAATAACAACAGTAATGACAATGATAATAGTAATGACATCAATGATGATAATAATAATGATAATAATAATATCAGTGATGACAATAATAACAGTAACAATAATAATAATAATAGTAAGAATGTTAACAAGGACAACAACAGCAATGATGATGATGATAATAATAATGATAACGATTATAATGATAATAATAATAATAATAATAATAATAATAATATAATAATAATAACAACATCAACAACAACAACAAAACAACAATAACAGTAATAATGATAATATGATAACTATAATAATAATGACAAAAAATAATGATAATAACGATAATAATAGTATCAATGATAGTACCACTACTACTCCTAAAAATAATAACAACAACAACAATAATAATAAAAGTAATAGTAAAAACGATAATGATAATAACAACAATAATGATAATAATAATAATAATAATAATGATATTAACGATAAGAATAATAATATTAATAATGATAAAATAATGATAATGATAATAACAATAATAATAATTAAAAAATGATGATGATAATAATCATAATAATAATAATGATAATAATAATAATAATAATGGTAGTAGTAGTAGTAGTAATAGTAATAATGATAACAAGAATGATAATAACGATGATAATAATGATAACGATTAATAGTATAGGTGATAATGACAATTGTAATAATGATGGTAATAATAACAATATTTATAATAAAATAAAGATAAAAATGAAAATAATGATAATGATAATGATAATTATAATAATGATAATGATAATGATAATACTAATGACAATAATAATAATAATGATTAATATTATTATCATTATCGTTATTACTGTTGTTATTATTGTCTTTGCTATTATTATTCATCTCATTATCATCATCATCATTACTTTAATCATCATTATCATTATAATTATCATCATAATTTTCATTATCAACATCACCATTACCAATATCATTATCATTATACTTACTATTTGCATTATCATCATCATTATTATAATCATCATAAATTCAGATTTTTTACAACATTCATGCCTTTTATTAGCAGAAAAAAGTTTTTATCTCCTTACCTTTTACATGTCTTCTCTTTCGTGTCGCTTTTAAGATTGAAGCCAAATCATATTTCCAATCGTCGAGAAAACCGTCTACAGACTGGAGTAATTAGCATTATGAGCCCATCATTACCGCAAGCCTTAGCGTATCACAATAATTATACAGCTGGACTCCCGGTGAAGCAGCTCAGGGAAGGCATACCCGAGGTAGGTGGGGCGGCGCATCTCGACCGTCATTTGAAACTGATATGTTTACGTTTCGGTGTTGCCCACTAGCCAGGCGAGGATTGGTGTCGGGGCGTCTGGTTTCAGAGAGAGGAGGGGAAATTCTGTCCCTGTCTTTATGAATTATGTGGATTGCTCGGAGTGTGTTCGAGAGTTTCTGACGCTGTTTCTGAATCGTTTATGTGGGATCGGGTTATTTTGGTTTGCTTTCTTCATCACAGTATATCAACATCATCTGCAATTTTCATACGCAGTGCAATGAAAAAAAAGATCAATAAATACTGTCTGGACTTTAAAAACCTAAACAGAAAAGTGTTGAATACACAGATATAAGAAAGACTTTATGTTGATATTAATGTCTGTTGGAATCATGCGTGTTTCATCGTAATTGAAGTAAGCGGAAAAATGAAAACATGAGGCAGACGGTTTTCTTCAAAGAAAAGAAAACATTTGTTCAGCAACGTTACACACGTATAAAATATATATTTGATTTTACGTGAGATTGATGAAGCAAGTGATTTAATAAGCGGAAAAGAAAATTAAATTAAAACGAAGCTCAAGGGGAAAAAATGTTGGTGTAATTATAGAACACTCCAACCCTTTAATGAAGAAAAAAAAAAAATCAGATCAGGAAAAAAAAAAAAAAATTAACACTCCACCAGATGTCATTTAGACACAAGAGCCATACAGAAGCTGCCAATGACGAGGACATAAACAACTCTGGATGGCACCCTCCTCTCTTCACACCACCTTGTGCCTGACAGTCTTGACGGGCCCTGACAGTTCAGACGGGCACTTGACACGCCCCTGAGAGGTCAGAAGGCTTAACTGGATAGCCGTGCATTGTCTGTCAAGGGGTTCGGCCACTGATCAAGTAACTAGCCATGCATTAAGATCAAGTGAGATGGATGAATGGTGAATGCACTTAAGGGACGTTAGAAGGAACAGTGGCCATACTACTTTGTCCATGGTATGAGTGACTAATTAGTACAATGTAAAATAAGCACGACTTATGATGTTACGCAAGTGTTCAGGTGAACTGGAGAACACGAACTGTGTAATAGTATAACCTGGTGATCATGGCTTCGATGGGGAATGGTCTAAAGTACATTCCCAGTGAAAGAGAGTGGACATTCGCAGAGACCGGTGAATGCTACAAATTATTTGTCACCGAAGATATGGTATGATATCTTGTGCGAAAGCTGGAGTGCACGACAGCGTAATATAACGATTACTCATTTTTTTTTTAACCTATAGTATTTGTTTCTAGTTGCTCAATCTCTGTTCTCTACCTCTTCCATCTTTAAGTCAGTGCCCAGTGTATGAATCAGGAATCATACAACGCTGTACAGTACATGTCAAACTATTCTTTGCTGAAAGCCTCCTAAACACGATATCCCAGTCGAAGTCGGATTAACAGCATTAATGACAGTTATTCCACGAGAACACAACAACAGTGACTCCGTTAACGAAACCTTATGCACGGTTCGTTGTTAGGTTATGGGTCCACACACGATCCTCCCTCCTTCCTCCTTTTTATCGCTTACCTTCTTCCTTCTTCCTACCATTGCCTCCTACATTCGTGTTCTTTCTTCCTGCTGTCTTTCTTCCTTTTTACATTCCTTCTCCTTTCCATCCTCCTCTTCCCATTTCTATTCCACCTACACCCTTTCTGTTTTTATTTTCTCTTCTTCCACTTCCTTCCTTCACCTCCCTTCCTCTTTCTTTCTTCCTACTTTCCTTCCTTCCTTCTTCCTTCCCCCTACCCCTTCATCCTACATCTTCCTACCTTCTTACCTCCTTTTTCTTCCCTCTTCCCCTCCTTCTCTCCAATTCCTTCCTACCTTCTTACTTTCTTCCTCTTTCCTCTTTCCCTCCTTCTCTCCAATTCCTTCCTTCCTTCCTTCCTTTTTTCTACATTCTTCCCTTCTCCCTCTCCCTTCTTACCTCCTCACTCATTCCCTCCTTCCCTCTTCCTACCCTCCATCCTCCCCAATCTCTGCCACGCGTCATTATCTCCCACCGAGATGCAGAGATAACCCGATGGGCTCCCGAGATACCCCATTCGCCAGCTGTAGCGATGCCAAAATATTCGAGGGAAATGTGTGCTGCGAGATCGAGGGTGATGGTGAGGTGGAGGGGGATGGTGGGGGGGTGGAGGGGGTGTTTCGAGGAATAGGGTGATTGTGAAGGAAAGCAGAGTAAGGGTGACTGTGAAATAGGTGATAGTGAATGAGAGCAGAGTGATGGGGAGAGTAAGGGTGACTGAAATAGGGGGATGGTGGGGGGAGGAGGTTCGAGGAATAGGGTGATTGTGAAGGAAAGTAGATTAAGGGTGACTGTGAAATAGGGTGATAGTGAATGAGAGCAGAGTGATGGGAAGAGTAAGGATGACTGAAATAGGGTGATTGTGAATGAAAGCAGAATGATAGGGAGAGTAAGGGTAACTGCATAATAGGGTGATGATGAAGCTTTTCGAGGAATAGGAGGAGTGATAGTGAAGGAAAACATTTAAAGGAATAGTGACGGTAAGAATACAGGTATCAGAGGAAAATAAGGAATAGTGAAAGAGCGTTACGAGGATAAAGGATGTAAGGGAAATAAAGAGTGGCAAGGGATTGTGAGAGTAGTAGAGAGTGAATAACTGAGTAAGAGTAGGTCAGAGGAGTGAATAAGAACAAAGAGGTGAGAATACGAGTGAATACAATAGTGAAAAAAAACGCTTCGAATAATAGAGTGATCGTGAGTAACCTGACCTTTCAAGAGATAGTGATAGTCAAGATGAATAGGATAGTGAAATCTAATATGGAGTGATATGCTAATAGTGAATGGTAGAGGATTGAAGAACACTTCGATAATGAAGAACAGCACGATAACATAGGATATAGTGCTATGAATAGGATATAAGTTAGCACTGTTGTCATGGTGAATTAAGGCATGGTGACGAATGGCATAGTGACAGTGAACCAGATGATAGTGAATGAAGGTGAATCCGATGCAGGATGATAGCGATTCATGATGAGGCAGATACAGGATGATAGGGAG
>NC_061847.1:5949856-5954856 GCF_019202785.1 Penaeus chinensis | reverse complement strand
GCCAGGGGGAGGGGGAGGCCAGGGGGAGGGGGAGGCAAGGGGGAGGGGGAGGCCAGAGGGAGGGAGGAGGGGTGAGGAGAAGGTCAGGGGGAGGGGGAGACCAGGGGGAGGGGGAGGCCAGGGGGAGGGGGAGGCCAGAGGGAGAGGGAGGCCAGGGGGGGAGGCTAGGGGGGAGGAGGTCAGAGGGAGGAGGAGGCCAGGGGGAGGGGGGCTAGAGAAAGAGGGAGGCCAGGGGGAGGCCAGAGGGCGGGGGAGGCCAAGGTGAGGGGGCGGCCAGGGGGAGTGGGAGGCCAAGGGGATGGGAAGCCTCTAGTCATCCCCAGCAAGAGTTTGGGAGAAGATCATTCATTATAGCTGGTGATTTATGAAATGATTGAGTTGAGACCTATCGTATTTTAAAATTATATTTGTGTTTGGTGTGTATGCGGGCGTGTGCGTGTATACACACACACATGCGCGCGCACACACACACACATACACACACTCACAAACATATATATATATATATATATATATGTATATGTTTATATATGTATGCATGTATATATATATATATATATATATATATATATATATAAATGTATGTATGTATGTATACATGTATGTATGCATCTATGTCTTTGTATGTATGCATCTATATATGTATGTATATGTATTTATATATATATGTGTGTACACACACGAGCACGCACGCGCACACACACACATAGACACACACACACATGTATGTATGGATGTATGTATGGATGGACGGATGGATGCATACATTCACGCGTGAGTCTTCAGAAACAAAGGTGTATATCAATGCGTCGATGTCTGCCTGTGAGTGTTTATTGTGTATGTAGAATTCTTCCAAAGGTTTTAACGTTGATATGCAAATGATCCAAGAATAAAGATCTTAAGATACCCCACTAAAACAAGTAAATCCCCGACAAATAAAGTAATGCTTCGGGTGAGATACATAGGAGGAGGGGGGGGGGAGGGGGAGGGGAAGCTAAGACATCTCCACCCCAATCACTACCTGAATTCCCTCGAAATATGTTTGCCGAAGGAAGTATAGGTGATAATTAGCTGAGAAACGTTTATTTGTTTACCACACTAAGGGAGTCTCCGCCCACTTTAGACGGGAAGGCAAAGAGAGTGTCCGGTGCTAATGGCGCGCGGAATTTTTCCCAGAATTGACGGGTCGTTTTTCGTTGCGTTTCGTCTTCGAGTCGGAGGGAATGGATTTATGACCTTTTATTCACGCGGTAGAAGAATTCCATTAAATCGTCTCTAGTTTTGATTTCTCAAATAAATATATCTCGAGAATATTCAATCTGCTTTTGTGTGTGTGTGTGTGTAATGAAACATCGAAGGGACCCGCGAGAGGAAGTGATTTTGAAAGTTAGAAATTTTGACCTTCCTCACACTTTCCTCCCCCCCCCCCCCCCTTTAGCCCCGTGACCTCACTTGACCTGAGAGAGTTGCAGACGTAGTAATCATCAATTTGTTCTGCGTTCTCGTGAACTACCGTGATTCCCTTAAGTTGGAGATAATGACCCTAATATGTGAGGATGAGAAAGTTTAGGAAGGCATTTGCTTCCTATGGAGGACAAAGGAGGAGGAGGAGGAGGAGGAGAAGGAGGAGGAGAAAGAGGAGAAGGACAAAGGAGGACGAGGAGGAAGAGGAGGAGGAGGAGGAGGAGAAGTAGGAGTAGGAGGAGAAGGACAAAGGAGGACGAGGAGGAAGAGGAGGAGGAGGAGGAGGAGGAGGAGGAAGAGGAGAAAGGTGGGAAGATGGAGAAGAAAGAAGGGGGAGGAGGAAGAAGAAAAGTGTGAAGGGGTTAAGGAAAAGGCAAAGAAGGAATAATAATAATAATAATGTTAATAATAATAATGATAATAATGATAATAATAATAATGATAATAATGATAATGATAATGACGATGATGATGATGATACTAATGATGATGATTACTAATAACAATAATGATGATAATAATAGATAATAATAATAACAAATAATGATGGTGATAATAATAAGAACTATAATGATAATAATTATGATAATAATGATAATAGTGATAATAATAAAGATAATGATAACTACAATAATAATAATTATTACAATAATAATGATAATGATAATAATAATATAATTATTATCATTAACATTATTAATAACAATGATGATAATAATGTTAATAATAACAATATTACTACTACTACTACTAATAGTAGTAGTAGTAATAATAATAATGATAATAATAATATAAATAATAATAATAATAATAATAGTAATAGTAATGATAATAATAATAATAATAAGGGTAATGGTAATGATGATGATAAGAAAAATATTGATAATAACGATAACAGTTATATAAATAATAAGAAATATTTCAAATATGATAATAGCAATAATAGCGATGAAAAGAGAATGAGAAGGAAAGAGAACAAGGCTGAGAAGTAGAAAAAGGTGGGGTGGGAGAAGGGGAAGAAGAGGAGGTAAAAAGAGGAATGAGAAGGAGGCGATAATGGAGGGTGGTGAGGAGGAAGGATAATGAGAGAAAAGGTGTGAGTGGATGAAAGAAAGGGCAAAAACGGTTTTTAAAAGAGATGAAGGAAAGAAGAGAAAAGGACGGTGATAAAAGAAGTAATAAGACTATTCATTATTATCATCGTTAGCGTGAGAAATCAAGAAAAAAAAATATCAAAAAGTGATTAGTTTATCGACTTTCCTTATCGGGAATATCTATGACAAGGAGACCATATACGAATGTACGTTATCTATTCCTTAGATTAGATTAGATTCGAATAAAACAAGATTAATTGGAAATACTATGAGAGACGACCACGTACAAAGTCTATGATAAACAAACATTCTACTCATCAAATACAAAAAAGTCTTGCTCGGGTTTTAACACACAAAGAAATAAAGTGACAGCCCTCTTAAACGTCTTCTTTTCAGGTGATCAACACATCATCTCCGTCACAGGTAAACACGGGACCCACTTCTTTAGTCACGGTTAAGTGTGACGGGGGTGAAGGGGTCGGGGCGAAGGGGGAAAACAGGGAGGGTAGTAACACCACATTATTTCGAATTTGTGACGCTTTCTGAGGTAGCCACAACGGGTACTGTACTTTTGGGGACAGAATAGAAGATATCTGGGGTGTTTGTTAAGCTTTTTAATGACCCTTTTTGTGTTTGATGTTTGTTTATGTTTATGTTTTATGTATTATTGTTTAGGTTTTCATGTTAATGTTTGATTTTTATGTTTGATGTTTGATGTTGAATGCGTATGTTTTTGTTTAACATTTTTTGTAATGTTCATATAGTTTTAATGTTTATGTTTTATTGTTTAATGAAACTTTTATGTTCCGCTATGAGGAGTTTCAAGCAATTGGGAGCTTTCTGAACGGTAGTGTGTATAATGAGAATGAAGATAAATTGCTGAATATATTTGGAACATTGCGCGACCAAAAGGAAATCCTTATTGGTGTTCATATTCTTTATTTTTATTTTTTTTATTTTTCTAGTATGGGTCTGATAATGTCTCTTCCTATTGACCTAGTTAAATAACCCAAAACAAGTAGGTACTAATGCTCTTCAATTCATCGATTCACAAATACCTCTCAGTCACAAATACAAGACAAAATCTACACTTTTATTCACAAATGTCTCACAGTCACAAAAATCGACTAATCTATTTAAAAATTCCTGACAATCACGGTAACAAAACAAAATCTACCCATGCACATTTCCCACCATCAAATAACATTTGAGCCGTGATCACATGAACGCGAAATGGAGACATCTGTCTGATATTTACTTTACTAAAAACCGCAAGACATTCCCCCGCCTAAAAGGATTTTCTAAAGATCGCTAAACATAGAGTAAACTCTCAAAACTTTCCACGCTAGATCATAACACCAAAACTCTAGATCTAGCGGAAAAATCGCTAGAATGGAAACACTGAACACGTCGCCAGGTGAAGATAACACGCAGACGACACGTTTGCTCATCTGTCTTAATCACGCAGATGAAAGGTTGCGAGAGGAAGCTTCTCGACAAACGCAGGTCTAAGGAAGGGGAGAATTTGGTCTGGGAGGAAGGTGTTGGTCTGAGATCCAATTGTGTTATCTGGAGAAACTGTACTGTGTAACGGAACTTTTTTTTTTACCCCTCTTCATCTCTTTTTTCCTCCTTCCTCCTCTCTCCTCCCTCTCTCTCCTCTCTATCTCTCTCCCCTCCTCCCCCATTTTCTCAATCCCCCTTCTCTCTATCTCTCTTTTTTTTCTCTCTTTTTTTTCGGCGACCTCTGATGGCATAACGGGATAATTTACCTTAGAGGGTCTTTTGCCTCTATTTCTCCCCCCCCCCACCCCCACACTTTTTACCGCATTGATCTATTTTAATTACTCTCCTCTTCGTCTTTTTTTCTTCTCTTTTTTTCCTTTGGTAATGTCTCGTTGTCTCACCTGATTTCCGGCCTGCCCAGGTGTCGGCAGAAATGAACTCGGCTCATTATGGCGCTAATGATAGGCCGCTCCTGCTCCCTTTGCCCTTCCCCCCCCCCCCTCGCCCCCTCCCCGCCCACGCCTCCATTCCTCGGTCTTCCTCTTCTGTGTATCTGCCATTTCTTCTTTTTCTTTCTTTCATTAGCATAGTGTTCTTTTTCTTGTACTTCTTGTTCTTGTTTTTCTCCTTTTTCTGATCCTCCTCCTCCTCCTCTTCCTCCTGCTCCTCCTTCTTCTCCTATTCCTCATTCTCCTCCTCCACCTCATCCCTCCTCCTCCTCCTCCTCCTCCTCCTCCTCCTCCTTCTCCTCCTCCTCCTCCTCCTACCTCCTCCTCCTCCTCCTCCCTCCCCTCCTTCCCCCTCCTCCTCCTCCACCCCCCTCTTCTTCCGCTCCCCTCCCTCCTACCTCCTTTCCCCCTCCTCCTCCCTCCTTTCCCCCTGCTCCTCCTCCCTCCTCCCTCCTCCTTCTCTCTCCCCTCTCTCTCAATCTCATCT
>NC_061847.1:5937356-5939856 GCF_019202785.1 Penaeus chinensis | reverse complement strand
AAAAATCTTTGATACAAGCCGAAACAGAACCAATAATCGAAACCTCATTCGAGACATCATCTGATCTTATCTCCCTTGCGAGTGACAATTGATAGTTATAATGGCGCTGCGTTTTCGTTCCGCGGACCGCCACCAGATGTCTCCACAGCTCCGCCCACCTAAGCAACTATTTTGATTGCAATTTGAGCTCGGTGGGTGAGGGCGGAGCTAATGGTATTATAATTGGCAGTTATCGGGCCCAAGCATCAATGATAAGGATAATTTAGAACGTTGATTGTTATGTATGTAAGGCATTTCGAACTAAGCAATCTGAAGGGAAGCTGATGACAAAATCTACGACGCACATCCCAAGGACAACCAGCATACACACACTCCCAACTGAATTATGACAACAATGATCAAAATTATCTGCTTAAGTCTCTTAACCACAAAGATAATCATGCACTAGACACCGATCTAAAAATATATAGATAAATAAACACATTGATAATAGAGAACCACACCCGTCATCATATCGCAAGCACTTTCAAATAACACGATCGCCCAGAAAAAAGGAATTTAAGCAAATGGTAACAGTTTAACGCGGAGTGTCAGCCCTGTCGAGAGAATGACAATCAGGGACCATTTTAATCAACGTGGGTGGTATCTTGATGACGGCGAGTTTGGTGTAGTTGTGAGAGAAGTTGATTAATGATTTTTTTCTTTTTCTTTTTCTTTTTCTGTTTCTCTGTTTGTCTGTCTGTCTCTCTGGCTCTGTCTCTGTCTCTCTCTCTCTCTCTCTCTCTCTCTCTCTCTCTCTCTCTCTCTCTCTCTCTCTCTCTCTCTCTCTCTCTCTCTCTCTCTCTCTCATGCTAGGAAAAGGACAGGCATTGCCACTTTTCGCAAGACAATTAGATATTTCTGATCGCAAGAATAAATTTGACAAATACAGTATTCGCAATGAAAAGATTTTACTGTACGAAGTCCGCAGAATGGGAAGGAAATCCCATGTTGATATTACCCTACTTCTATGAACGGTTTTCCCACCCATATTAAACAAGTCGAGAATTATGTTAATTTTATTTGGTTTCCCACTAATTATATTCACGGTATTATGCAAACGACAACATAACTTTTTTAAAAAGAGTATTTGGCGATTCTGTTTATTTTAAAATAGAAGTGAACGAGCAGCCTTTTGGAAACCTGAAACTAATCTAATTTTGCAGAATAGGAAGCCCGTCCGTAACACAGGCACAACACAGCGCTTTGTAGCAGAATCACTTAACACAAATACACGTGCTTTAAAAATGGCTTTTAAATAGCATCTAGTGATCCATGCGAACTCCAAACTTATAAATCCTTACCGCCATGCTTGATGCCGAAATCCTGCCTGATACTCCTCCTCCCTGGCCCATGCCTGATACCGAAATCCTGCCTGATACTCCTCCTTGGGCCATGCCTGATACCGAAATCTTAACTTGCAGTCCTTAGGCCATGCCTGATACCGAAATCCTGCCTGATACTCCTCCTCCCTGGACCAGGCTTGATATCGAAATTCATCCTGATACTCCTCTTTGGGCCATGCCTATTGCTAATACCCTGCCTGATACTTCTCCTTGGTCCATGCCTGATACCGAAATCCTACCTGATACTCCTCCCTGGACCATGCCTGATACCGAAATCCTGCCTGATACTCCTCCCCGGGCCATACCTGATACCGAAACCCTGCCTGATCCTCCTCCTTGGGCCATACCTGATACCGAAACCCTGCCTGATCCTCCTCCTCCCCGGGCCATGCCTGATACTCCCTTTCCGGTGACTGGAGGCGCGCACCCTCAGCCACGTCGGTTCTCCCTCCTTTGTTTATTTTGAAAGGGGCAGAGCGGCGCCAGGGGGTTGGTAGGAGGCCCTTTGTAAGTCCTTCGCCTGATGTCATAATTAGACGCCGCACACGAGCTCTCCCCGACACGTAATATGGCCGTGATGTGCAGGAGGAGGCCGGGGTCTCGACGGATGTGAGACGCGGATGAGGATTATCTCGTTGGTAAGCTTTATATTATAGATAGATTTTCTCTTTCTTTCTTTCTTTCTCTCTCTGTCTCTCTCTCTTCTTCTTCTTCTTCTTCTTCTTCTTCTTCTTCTTTCTTTCTTTCTTTCTTTCTCTTCTTTCTTTCTTTCTTTTTTTTTCTTTCTTTCTTTTTGTGTGTGTGTGTTATTTTATGTGTTGTTTGGTATCTCGTTTTAGTATTTGTTATTCTTCATACCATTTAGTTTCATCTTTCTTTTCTTTTTATTTGAGAACATTTAGCTTCTTGTCGTATCACTTGTTTTCGTTTGAAATATTTTTAAAATAGCCTTTACCAAAATGAACTGGTTTATAAATTCTCGAGATTTATAAATTATATCGTAATAAAACAAATATATTTTTAATCATAACAATCATTCAGCAATCACACAAATAACCTAAAACGTAAGCTAAAAAAAATAAAGTCCTCCCAAAATCAATCAATCAAGAAATAAA
>NC_061847.1:5924856-5929856 GCF_019202785.1 Penaeus chinensis | reverse complement strand
GTGGAGTGATTGAGGGGAAGAGTAGAGCGTTTGTGGGGGGATATTTTGTATATATATATATGATATTATGTGTGATGTATGTATGTATGTTATGTATGTATGTATGTATGTGGTGTGTGTGTATGTGTGTGGTGTTGTGTGTGGTATGTGTTGTGTGTGTGTATTGTGTGTGTGTGTATGTGTGTGGGGGGGGGGGGGGGGGGGGGGGGGGTGTGGTGAATTTGTTATGTATGTTAATTGTGGGTTAAATGGATGTATGATTAGTATGGGGGGTGTGTGTGATATGTAGGTGTGTGTGATTGTTGTTTGTGTTGTGTGTGATTTTGGGGAGGGTTGGGTTATATATATATATATATATATATATAATATATATATATATATATATATATATATAATATATATGTGGTGTTTGTGTGGTATGTGTGTTGTTTGGTGTGTGTATGGTTGTTTGGTTGTGGGGGTGGGGGGGTGTTGGGGGGTGGGGGGGGGGGGGGTTGGGGGGTGGTGGGAATTAATATTAAATAAGATTAGATAAGAGAAAATGAGTGAGAAGGAAAAAATGAAATAAAAAAGAAGAATTAAAGTAAAGATAAAGGAGTGTAAGAAAAATAAGAAAAAAGAGAAAATTAAGAGGGAAAAATATTAATTTTGATATATAATAGATTTGTATAAAATTTTTAGAAAGTGTTATGGGTTAGAAGTTATAAAATATAAATAAAAGTTTAGAGAAGTAAAAGAGGTGAAGAGAGTTAAAGAAAAGAAAGATTAAAGGAAGAAAGAAAAAAATGAAAAAATGAAAAGAAAAGAAAGATGATAAAATAAAAAAGGAAATAAAAGGAATGAGAAGGAAAAATGGAGGTAAAGAAGAATAAGAAAATAAAAGTCGAGAAGAGGTGGAGGAGGAAAAGGTTGAAGGAAGGGAGAAAAGGGGAAGTGGATTAAGAATAAGAAAGAGAAGAAGAAGAAAGAGGGAAGGGGAATGAAGAAGAAGAAATATGAATAGAAGGAAGAAAAGAAGAAGAAGAAGAAGAAGAAGAATAAGAAGAAGAATAGGAATAAGAAGGGATGGGGAGAGAAGAAGAATGAAGAAAGAAGGAAAGGGGGAGAGGAAGAAGAAGAGAAGAAGAAAGAAGAGAGGGAGAGAAAGAAGAAGAAGAAGAAGGAGGGGAGAGAAGAAAAGAAAAAGAAGAAGGAGAGAGAAAAAAAGAAAAGAGAGAGGGAGGAATAGAGAAGAGGAAAAGAGAAGGGATGAAAAAAGATAAAGAAGAGGGAGGGAAGAAGAAGAAGTAAGGGAAGGGAGAAGAAGAAGAAGGGAGAGGAGAAGAAGAAGAAGAGAAAAAAGAGGAAGAAAGGAAGAAATTTGAAGATAAGGGAAGAGAAGAAGAAGAGGATTAGAAGGATTGAGGTGAGAGGGGAAAGATAAGAAGTGGAGTAGAAGAAGGAGAAGATGATAAATGAAGGGGGAAAAGGAGGTAGAAGGGAGGAAGGATGAGGAAGGAAGAGGAGAAAGGAAGTAATGAATAAGGGAGGGGGAAGAGGGAAAATGGAATGGGAAGAGAGGGAGGAGGATAATGGATGAGGATGATATAGTGGGTGGTGTGGTGTGTGTGGTGGTGTGGTGATGTGGTGTTTGGTTATGGTGGTGATGTAGTGGTTTGTTGAGGGAGGAAGGGGAGGGAGAGTTGGTGTGGTGGTGTTGTGATGTTGGTGTTGTAGGTGGTGATGTAGTGTGGGTGTAGGAGGGAGGAGGGGTGAGGAAAAGTGGTTGTGGTGTGTGTGGTGTGTGTGGTGATGTGGTGGTGGGGGGGGGGGGGGGGGGGTGTGTGGTATGGTGGTGTTTGGTTGGTGGTTTTTGTTGTATGTGATGTGGTAGAGTGTGGTGGTGTGGGGGGTGTTGATGTTTGGGTGTGTTGTGATGGTGTGGTGGTGGTGTATTGTGTGGGGGGGAGAAAGGTAGGGGTGGATGAGGGGGTGGAGGGTTGGGGGAGAGGGAGATAGTTATATGAGTAGTAGGGGATAGGAGAGGAGAATAAAAGAAAAGAAGGAAGAAGAAGAAAAATAA
The DNA here is from genome assembly GCF_019202785.1 of Penaeus chinensis. Taxonomy (NCBI): domain Eukaryota; kingdom Metazoa; phylum Arthropoda; class Malacostraca; order Decapoda; family Penaeidae; genus Penaeus; species Penaeus chinensis. The sequence goes on along the minus strand of NC_061847.1, from coordinate 5,927,794 downwards.
GGAGAAAGGGAAAGAAAAAGAAGAAAAAGGGGTGAAAGAAAGAAAAAAAATAAATGGAGAAGAAGAGGAGGAGAAAGGGAGGAAGAAGAAAAGTAGAAGAAGGAGAAGAAAAAAAAAGAAGAAGATTAGAAAGGGAAAGAAGAATATGGGGAAAGAGAAGAGAGTAGAAAGGAAAAAAAAAAAGAAAAAAGAAAAAGGAAATAAAATAAAGAAGAATAAAAAAAATAAAGAAAAGAAAAAGAAAAGGAAATTGAGGAAGAGGGTAGAGAGGTGAGAAAGAGTAAGTATAATGAAAGGAAAGATGGGAAAAGATGAGAAATTGAGGATAAGATTAAATTATGTAAAAATGAATAAGGGATAATAGAAGAGAGGTATGGGGTGTGAAAAAGGTGAGAGAAAGGTGTGGGGGTTTAGTTGTTATGGGGGGGGGGGGTTTATAGGTGGTGGGGGATAGGTAGGGGTGTTATGAGGATGGGGGGAAGAGGGGAAGGGTGTGGGTGGTGTGGGGGGTGTTGTTTGGGGTGGAGGTAGGGTTGATGTGGGGGGAAAGTGGATAGGGGTGAGTGGGTTGGGTGGTGTTTTAGTATGGGGGGATAAGGTGTAGTGTATGAAGTTGGGTGGGTTTTGTTTGGTAGTTGTTTTTTTTTTTTAAGGTTTTGTATTATTTGAGGTGTATTTTTTGTGTGATTTGGGGGTGTTTGATATAGGTTGGTTTTGTGGTATTAGAAGTTAATTGATAAAATGATGAAATGAATTGGGAGTTTGGGGGTTTTTGTAAATTTTGAGATTGTTGAGAAGAGGAGGTGGGTAGGAGGAGGAGAAGAAAGAGATAGAGAGAGAGAAGAATGAGAAGATAAGGAGAGAGAAGAGAGATAGAGAGAGAGAGAAGATTAAGGAGTGATGAGAGAGTGAGGAGAAGAGAGAGGGGAGAGAAGAAGAGGAGATGAAAAGATAAGAAGGGAATGGAGAAATAAAAAGAATAAGAGAAAGAGAAAAAAAAAGAAAATTAAAAAAGAAAGATATTAAAGAGAATGAAAAGAGAAGAAGAAAAGAAGAAAAAAAAAAGAAAAAATGTAGAAAATGATGATGAAAGATTTAATTAAAAGATAGAGAAGTATTGATGGTAATGTTTTTATTGAAGAGTTGTAGATAAATAGGTATTGGGGAGAAGAATGAAAGAGGGATATGAAAAAAGTGGGGATTATATAAAGATAAAATAATGGAAGGGGGGTGGGGGGGTGTTGGGGGGTGGTGGTGGGGTGGAGGGGGTGGGGTGGGGGTGGGGGGGGGGTGGGGGGGGAAATTGGAGTTATATTGTGTGTGTGTGGTTGTGGTTTAAGAAATTAGGTGATTGTGATGGAGATTGTTTGTTTTTTTTTATGGGTTGTATTATGATATGTAATTGATTTTAGGTGGTGTTGTTTTTTGGTTATTAAATTTAGTCTAGTGTGGTTTGGTGGGGTTTAGATGTTTTATTTTTTGTTGTTATTATTAATAAATGTTTTTGTGTTGTGATTTTTGGGTTATTTGTGAATTTTTATTTTGTAGTGTGATTGGGAGGTGGTGATTGTTGTGTGTTGTGTGTGTGGTGTTGTTTTTTTTGTGATGTTGGTAAGTGTTATGTGGTGGTGGTGATTTTTAGTGGTGTGGGGTGGTGGTGTTGAGTGTGTTTTTGTTGTTGGGTGATATATAGGATGGTTTTGTATAGATAGTGTTGATGGTTTGATTGTATTGTGGGTGGTGGTATGAAGGATGGTGGTGGTGATGATGGTGAGTATGTGTGTTATTGATGTATGATGGTGATTGATAGTAGGTGAAGGGGGTATTGTATGGTGGAGGTGTATGAGGGATATGAGTTTTAGGATTGTGGATTGTTGGTTGTATATGAGTGTTTTATGGTTAAGAGTTGTATGAGTGGGGGGGGGGGGATGGATGAGTGGGAGTTGAGTTTGAGTAATGGAGTATTAGATTTATAAGTAAAAAGGGAGAAAGAGAGAAGATAGGGGAAAGGAAGACGAAGGGGGTAGGGGGGGGAGGAAAGGAGGAGGAGAAATAGATTGAAAGAAGGAGGATAAAAGAGAAGAAGAGAAGGAATTAAGAGAAGAGAGGAGAAGAAAGAAGAAGAAGAGAGGAAGAAGAGAAGAAGAAGAGAATATGAAGAATAAGAAGAAGATCTTAAGAAAAAATCGAAAAGAAAAGAATAAGAAGAAGAAGACGAAGAAGAATAAGGAAGAAAAGAGAAGAAGAAAAGGAAAAGAAAATAGAATAAGAAGATATATAAGAATAAGAAGAATAAAAAAGAAGGAAAGAAAGAGAGTAAAAAGGGAAAAGGATAAGAAGAAAAGAAGAAAAAAATAGAGTTATAAGAGAAAAATTATACTAAAAAAGTAAGAAGGAAGAATAAAAAAAAAAAAGATGATGGTAATAATAAGATAAAGATAAGAAGGAAAAGATAAGAAGAAGAAGAAGAAGGAAAAAATAAAGAGAATAATAATAAGAAATAGTAAAAAGAAAGAAGTAAATAATGAAAAAAGTAAGAAGCAAAGAGTATTAATAAGTATAAAGAGATAAGAAGGAAAAAGAAGAGTAAAAAAGAGAAAAGTAATAAGGATAAAGAAGTAAAAAAAGATAATGAAGAAGAGAAAAAAATTATTTATTTTTATTATGAGTTTATTGAAAGTGGGGTAGTTGGATTTAAGGTATAAAGAGGAAAGGTGATTTGGGAGTTTGGAGAGATAGTGATGTTTGTGTGTTTTATATTAGTATTTATGATAAGATAGGTGGGGTATGTAAATTGTAGTATGGTTTTGCATACAAGAAATCTATGCTGGATTTGGAATGTAATCAAATTAATTGCCTATGTTGTATTGGATGTTTTGTGCCGGTTATCTTAGGGATATCTATATCTATATTTGTATCTGTATATATATTTTGTCTT
>NC_061847.1:5914856-5917356 GCF_019202785.1 Penaeus chinensis | reverse complement strand
AAGGGTAAAAACATCGGACGTTGAAAGAAAAACAAACAAAATCGTATTTGATATGCTCCAGTACTCGCATTCTTGTAAATGTCTGTTGGTCAGAGAAGAGCCGGGGACACGAGACAAGCAGTGCGATCAATCAACAATCAATTAATCAAACCTGTCACCTTTTTCTCCTCCCCGACAGCCTTAATTTCTTTGGGTCTTGCCTCATCCACCTCCTCATCTCGCGTTTTTTTTTTCTAAACTCCAAGGAAAGCAGACATCCGTTGACTCAAAGGGAACATCGTCATTATCAACATCAGTGACAGCGGAGGTTATGACATGACAGTGATATTACCAGCTGTGCCAGGGGTGGTAACAAACAGATACAGCAGGACGCGCAATCAGAGCAGAGGTAACAATAGCAGCATGTGTTATTGCAGTGTTGTGTTATTAACGTTATTACAAGATCAACTACCGTAATAGCTGCAATTACACTATCAGTATAAGGCAGTTGCGTCAATGACTTCCTTAGCAGGTCTCTGGAATTGCTTTTATTAAGTTGGATATGCGGCGAAGACTAGACACGACTGGATACATTACATTTTATGTGTAAGTATAATGATATGTTAATGATACACTTGACGCTTCGCAGATATGACATATATTACACACTTGGGTACACTTGCACAAGGTACATGTTGCCTGAACCATAATCATAGTAAGTCATGGTTTATATCTTCTCATAGCGATGTGCTTCAATCTCCAGCCAGTCATTTTTTCATAACGACGCGGCAGATGAATCTCCTGTTTCTGGAGATGTCTTTGTTTATTTGAGGGCGTTCGCCTTGCCCTGTCTGCCATCTCCAAGACAGATGACCTAGGTGTCCCAGGCAGCTTCCTCCAGCTAGTTTGTTCCAGGTGTGTTTTAATCAGGTTCTCTGGGTCATCAGAATAATTTACCGTCGCGCCGCGTGTTAACCCTCCAACTCAAACCGCGCCGACCACTATTCCGAGTGTCTCCGCGGCCTGGAGCTGCGCCAGAAATGATGAAGAGTAATTTTCCAGCCCACCGGCGTCGCGGAGCTGAGATCTCCCAGCAGGCCACCGAGGGAGATGAGGGATGCGTTTCCAGTCGGGCCGATCGGGCCAGAAGAACGGTGTCATTAGTTCTGGAGATCGGCGGCGACGGCGGTGGCGGCAAGGTCTCCTGACGGAGGGACACAGCGCCGCGTGGCTCGCCCCCAGCGGCCGCCAGACCACTGACTTTTCCAAGGGCTTTTCCAGACAGCAAGCACTCTATCCTCGATGCTATGCGGGTCTTCAGAACAAAATGCCGACGCTTTGTAAACATGCCGTGTCGTTTATCTTGTCATTAGTTTAATCATATCCCCTTTTCCTAGAATCAACACACATGTAAACAGATCCTCCAGACGTGTTTCCCAGAGATCCACATCCGCCTTCCCTGCTGCAACGAGCCCATGACTCTGATCATTAAACACGCTCGGGAAATGGGAGGTCATTAATCAGGAAGAGTGCGCCCGAGGCCAGCGCACAAACAGCAACAGGACGCCCTCGGCCCCCCGTCCATCCATCCAGGTTTTATGCTTACCTGAAGGACGCTTAGTTTTTACTCCGCTTTGCTCTTTGACAGTGCGTTTTTTTTCTATCTTTTTTTTTTTTTTTCTTTCTTTTTTTCGAGGTCATTCAAGGTTCAAGGCTGCCGAGGCTCCAGACAGACACTCGGCCCCCTACCCCCCTCCCCCCTTTACCCTCCACCCCCACGCCGTACCTGCCCCAGGGGGGTCGTGAAGACTTACTCTGCCCCCTCCCCTTTCCCCTCCCCCACTCCCTCTGTCGCTCCTTCTAATCTTGCGCCTGAGATATTGTTAATTTCCAGGTTGAAGTTTCGTTGGGGATTTGTAAGCACTTCGGGCGGTCGAGGAAATATTAACTTAATAAATACTCAAGTAGGAAGATCATTTTTTTGTTTTCCTTTTATTCATTATTATTTTATTCATTACTTTTTTGGGGGGTGGGGGTTAAGTAATAAACTGCGTCTTGTATTATCAAATGATTAGTATCCTCGATTTTGGTTTTGCTGTCATTTTAATGTATTATTACTGATATGATAATGAACGTGATAATAACATTAATGATGATAACAGAAATGATGACAATAAAAACCTGATAATGATAATAATAGCCATAGTAATAATGATAAGGATAATTGCAATAATGATAACAGTAACAACAATAGCAATAATAATGATGATAACTATGATAATGATAGTAATATAACATAATAGTGATAATTACAATAATGATAACAGTAATAGCACTATTAATAATAATAATGCTAGTAGTAATAGTACTAATACTACTAATAATGATAATAAGAATAATAATTATAGGGATAATACCAATAATAATAATGATAATAATAATAATAATAATGATAATGAAGATAACAGTAATGATAATAATAATCATGATAATAATCATGATAATGATAATAATGATAGCA
>NC_061847.1:5877356-5889856 GCF_019202785.1 Penaeus chinensis | reverse complement strand
GAGAGAGAGAGAGAGAGAGAGAGAGAGAGAGAGAGAGAGAGAGAGAGAGAGAGAGAGAGAGAGAGAAGAGAGAAGAGAGAAGAGCGAGAGAGAGAGGGAGAGAGAGAGAGAGAGAGAGAGAGAGAAGGGAGAGAGAGAGAGAAGGGAGAGAAAGAGAGAAAGAGAGAGAAAGAGAGAGAGAGAGAGAGAGAGAGAGAGAGAGAGAGAGAGAGAGAGAGAGCAGTAATAAGTCAGGTGCAAGGATCGACCGCTGCCTTAAAGTCGTGTGGGCGTTTCTTCTAAAAAAGGAGAAGCAGAATGTCGCCCCAGAAGCCGAGGGACGAAGCCGGCTGCGACAACACGACGATCTAGTACTTCTACGACTTCGTTGATTTGACCCCGTGACCTCGCCCGTCGCTTAAATGCTCTTTTATCTCCGATGTCGTCGAATTCAACCTCCCGGAAAGGCTGGAAACTTACTATATGTAAAGATTAAATATACTAAATACTTTTTTTTCCCATCTTCTGCAACGGAAATCCACAGAGAAAGAACAGTCAAAGCAAAGCGACAGGATACTTTCGTAAACAATTACAAGCAAAACTATGGCAACGAAAACAAACCGACAGAAACATTTCCTCGGACGTACATTATCCCTTGTGTCCGTTGATAAAATATTTTGCAGTAATCCAAGCCAACTTTGCCCCCCGCCCCTCCACACACAACCCCCACCCCCCGCTCTGACCCTTCCTCGAGTGCCACCCAAAGCGGCCCTGTTTCTCCTTCTCTCCACCGCCGAGTGAGGGCTGGATGACAGCTCCTGTTCCTCGGATTCTTCAAACTCCTTCTCCTTCTCCTCCTCCTTTCTTGTTCCTCTTTCCTCTCCTCTGTTCATACTTCTACTTCTCCTTTCTCTTCTTCCTCCCTCTCCTCCTCCTCTTCTTTCTCCTCATCCTTTTCTCCTCCTCCTTTCCCTTCTCTTTCCTTCTCCTCTTTCTCCTCTCCTCCTCTCCTCCTCTTTCCCCTCCCTCTCCACTCCTCCCCCTCCTCCTCCTCCTCCTCCCCCTCTCCTCCTCCTCCTCCTCCTCCTCCTCCTCCTCCTCCTCCCCCCCTTCCCCCTTTTGCATAACCGTATTAGGGTGGCACAGTGCCAGGCGTCTGTGGTAGGTTTTGCAATCTTGCATATTACGAGCGATTAGTGTTTCATTTATTTATCTCTGGGGCGTAGGACTCGAGCCTTTTCCCTCATTCCCCTCTAAGGCAGATATGGCGAGGGGAAAATGAGGGAATTCACAAGCTAGGTATCAACTTTCTTATATTTTCTTTTCTATTCTTTTCCCTTTTCTTCTCCCCGCAAGAAATATCTAAAGTCTTTCGACATGATAATAGGTAAACAAAGGATGATCATAAATTTCCCACATTGTCTACGGCGGATCTTTGAAGTAAGAGCTAAGTAACGAGTGCCAGCGAGTGCCAACGAGTGCCAGCGAGTGACAGCGAGTGACAGCAGCCAGTTCAGCGAGGTACATGATGGGTGAAAGCACAAGAGGACAGACAGCATGCCTTTCTGTCACTGCATGAAACGGTTATGACTTACTTACGGACATTACAAATGCGGATGCCAAGCGTGTCGGGAGGGCCGCCCACGACCTCCGTCCGCCGCCCACGACCTCCGTCCGCCGCCCACGACTTGGTGCGGTGGGCGTGCGTCTCTGCGACCGGTTCTTTCCCTTCGTTTTGTTGTTGATTTGCCTGCCAATCTTATGCTTTTTTTTTTTTTTTTTTTTGCTTGTTTCAAATAATACATGTTTCTCTATGTCTTTTTTTTTTTTTCTCTCTCTCTCTTTCTCTTTCTCTCCCTCCCTCTCTCTCTCTCTCTCTCTCTCTCTCTCTCTCTCTCTCTCTCTCTCTCTCTCTCTCTCTCTCTCTCACTCTCTCTCTCTCTCTCTGTGTGTGTGTGTATGTGTGTGTGTGTGTGGTGCAGCGGTAGCGTTCTCGTCTAGCAATCTTGCTGACCTGCGTTCGAATCCCTCGCCCCCAGTAGATGGTAACCCCGGCCATTCCTTGCACACAGGGGATAGTTTAGAAGCAAAATGAAACAGAAAGTATATCACACCAAGAATATCCATTGTTACAAATGGAATCAAAACTAAACTTTAAACTTAAACTAAACTAAACTCTCACTCTCTCTCTCTCTCTCTCTCTCTCTCTCTCTCTCTCTCTCTCTCTCTCTCTCTCTCTCTCTCTCTCTCTCTCTCTCTCTCTCTCTCTCTCTCTCTGTGTGTGTGGTTGCAGCGCGGTAGCGTTCTCGTCTAGCAATCTTGCTGACCTGCGTTCGAATCCCTCGCCGCCAGTGGATGGTAACCCCGGCCATTCCTTGCACACAGGGGATAGTTTAGAAGCAAAATGAAACAGACAGTATGTCACACCAAGAATATCCATTGTTACAAATGGAATCAAAACTAAACTTTAAACTTTAAACTCTCTCACTCTCTCTTTCTCTCTCCCTCTCTCCCTCTTCTCTCTCACTCACTCACACACACTCTCACTCTCTTTCTCTCTCTCTCTCTTTCTCTATCCCTCTCTACCTCTTCTCTCTCTCACTCACTCACACACACTCTCACTCTCACTCTCACTCTCTCTCTCTCTCTCTCTCTCTCTCTCTCTCTCTCTCTCTCTCTCTCTCTCTCTCTCTCCTCTCCTCTCTCTCTCCCCCTCTCCCTCTCCCTCTCCCTCTCCCTCTCTGTCTCTGTCTCTGTCTCTCTCTCTCTCTCTCTCTCTCTCTCTCTATATATATATATATATATATATATAAATATATATATATATATAAACATATATACATATATATATACATATATAGATATATCTGTATACATAGATATGAATGGTAAAACACTGTTTCGTGTTGATACTATGTATATATATTTATATATTATATATGTATATATATATTTATATATGTATATATATGAAAATATATATGTGTATATATATACATGCGTGTGCATGTGTGTGTGTGTGTGTGTGTGTGTGTGTGTGTGTGTGTGTGTGTGTGTGTGTGTGTGTGTGTGTGTGTTTGTATGTGTGTGTGTATAGATATATATGTATGTATGTATATATTCATATGTATATATATGTATATATATGCATATATATGTGTATATATATTTATATTTATATATATGTATATATATGCATATATATATATATATATATATATATATATATATATATATATATATGTATATATATGTAAAATATGTATGTACATATATGTGTACATATATGTCTGTATATGTACATGTATGTATATATATAGATATATATGTGTGTGTATCTGTGTGTGTGTGTGTAGATATAGATATAGATATAGATATGTATATATACACACATACATACATACATACATACATATATATAAATATATTTATGTATGTGTATGTATATATGCATGTATGTATGTGTATGTATATATTTTTTATGTGTATATATATATTTACATGTATGTATATATATATGTATATAAACATTAGTACATATATATACATATATATATATGTATATGTATACATGAGTACACACACACACACACACACACACACACACACATACACACAAACACAAGCACACACAGATTTATATATACGCACATGTACCTATATCCATGCAATATGTTGCGTGCAAATTCGCAATCTTAAAGCGAAAACGACACCCAGCAGCCTGCAGCGACAGCCTCCTTCGGCGCCGAAAACAGAGTTACGAGAGTGCAGTCATCAACCAGCTTTAACAACAGGCAACAACCAAACTAGGCCATTACAACCCTCCAGACGCCCCAGCTTATGATAGTAGTTACGCCTAGTTATATATAGATTATGGGAGCACCTGGTTGCCCATTGTGGTCCTCGCACCCACCAAGGTCTCTATTATAGTATTTGAGAAGATGAAAGCGATATTGATGGCGTATAATTATCCATAGAAGTGAACCTCCCGCCCCTAGAAGGCGCTGCTCACGCCCGCCTCCTTATTATGACGTAATAATAAGTGCTTTACTGACGCCGCGGGTATCCCTTGGTAGATGGTGTGGGGTATGGGAACCGGTGGCGTGCTTGGGGTATCGTCTTGATGCGTTAGAGGCGTTTGTTTATGGAGTGGGAAGTACTAGTGAAGGTAATAAGAATGATTTTGTTTCTCATTCTTGCGTCGTTCATTCTTTGGTTGTCTACTACAGAGAGGAGCATGTGTTGATATCTCAGTAGTATTTGTAATTCCAAGGTTATATCATTGGGGTTGTTGCTTGTGTCGTCCATAAGTTGATTTTCATGATCCTTGTCACGAGAGAAATACACATTTACTCCCAGGTAATTTTTAAGCCATTGCCATAATATCCCAAACTTCATGAATTGAACTGTATAATACCTCTAATATCAAATTAATAATGCTAAAAAAAAAGTATAATCTACACAAATGTCTCGCACGTGCTACAAGACACGACGAACATCTGTCCCTTGTGACTGTGGCTTCCACGTACATCTGCTGTTTCGGTTGTTGATGTCCTCTTTTCCCCTCCAAGTTTTACTCTTGATTTTAGTTTCCCCTTCCCTTCTTTCCTCTCCTGCTCTTGTCTTCCCCTCCCTCGCCCTCCCCTCGTGACATTGAGGGAAGGGAGGGGGGGAGGGGAGGAGTTCCGGCTCTGTACTTGACACCGGACACTGTCACCAGCCCTTGTTATGCCAAGTATGCTAATTGGTGGAGAACGAGCGAGCTGCTGTTCTCCTGCTTCTGTTGACGGCCTGGGGAGGAGGGGGAGGGGGAGGGAAAGAGGAGGAGGAGGAGGAAGGGGAGGGGGAGGGAAAGAGGAGGAGGAGAAGGAGGAGGAGGAGACGGCGAAGGAGAAGGAGGAGAAGGAGAAGAAGGAGGAGGAGGAGGAGCGAAGGAAGGAGGAGCAGTAGGAAGATGAGGAGGGGAGGGAAGGAGGAGCAGGAGGAGTGGATAGAGAAGGAGATGGGGGAGGAGGAGGAGAGAGGAAGAAGAGGAAGACAAAAAAGAAGACGGAAAACACAGAGAAAATGAAGGAGGAGGAAAAGAAGGAAGTGGGGGTGAAGAAAAGGAAGAGGAATTTGGAGAGGGGGACAATTGAAAGCCAATGAGAAGAGGGAGATGAGGGGAGTAGGGGGGGGGGGTGAAGGCGAATGAGGAGAGGGAGCAGTTAAGAGAGGAATCTGACAGGGAAAGAGGGAAGGAGAAAGAGGGAGGGGAGGGAGGGAGAGAAAGAAACGGTTGGGGAAGGGAAGAGGTGAATAAAGATTTTTTTATAATGAGATGAAGGGATAGGGAGTGGGAGATATGAGACAAAGGCATGTCTAGCTTATGATTTTTATATTGATATGATTAACCGATGCGGACACTTTTTTTTATATTCTTTCTTTCTTTTTTCAGATTTTTTTGATAAAAGTGAAAGTTATGAAGTTCTTATTCTTATTCTTAATAAAATCATTCTCAATTATATGTACTGCAAAACCTTTATAGAACGACAATAAGAAGAAAAAGAATTTGATAAATGTTCATGTATATCATAAGCTTTACGGTGTCTGCAGTGTTTCATTAAAATCATTCTTATTATGATCATTGTATCTAATTCCTTTTTACTGTAACATCGCTAAATCTCCATCATGGATCACACTGGACAAAACAGAGGGTGGGGTTGTAGGCTCATTCAAACCAAAACATACAATTGTCATATTTTATTATCATCCATAAGTTCAACTGCTTACAAGACGTGAAACAAAGATTCTCGCTTGACTAGATCTAGGTAGGCGATTCTCACCTGTGGCATTGTGCTTGCAAATGACCCGGTGACGCCAGGTGGGCCGAAGTCACTTCCAGTTTCGAATCTCTCCTGTATTGCTCTATTCGAAACAGGAAGGACTTGCCAGAATATCTTGTTTTCGCCCAGAGAAGCTTGTGACGTTGCATACAAAAAAAAAAACGTAAAACCTTATTGCTAAGAAACAAATAATACAAAACCGCTTGTTTGTTGTTTTTGTTTTTTTGTTTGTTTTATTTTTTTTAAGCGGGAAGGACGTAAAATAAGTGACGTAGTGATTAAAATTAAGTACACTGGACATTTCGAGGCGTTTTCACCTCAAATGCACTTCACAGTCGATTTTGATTTAGGAATGGATCGTCTATTTGGATATACCGTGAATATTTGACGTCGGAATTAAGTTCAATTTTATTTTAGTTATAATATTCAAAATCACCATAAAATGTCAGCAAATAGAATGTCTGTGAAATGCAGTACAATAGAAAATAAAATAATCTTTACGTCCACTATCATTAATTTGGCCACATAAGAGGTATCATGATTGTTCACACAGGTAAATAATTTACATTAATTACCTGTTTTATGGCAAGACTTTAACATGCATACATATATTTTCTCTCTGTTATTTTTCTCTTTCACTTGTTTTAGTTCTCAATCTCTCTCTCTCTCTCTCTCTCTCTCTCTCTCTCTCTCTCTCTCTCTCTCTCTCTCTCTCTCACACACACACACACACACACACACACACACACACACACACACACACACACACACACACACACACACACACATACACACACTCTCTCTCTCTCTCTCTTCTCTCTCTCTCTCTCTCTCTTATCTATCTATCTATCTATCTATCTATCTCTCTCTCTCTCTCTCTCTCTCTCTCTCTCTCTCTCTCTCTCTCTCTCTCTCACTCTCGCTTTTGCTCTCACTCTCACTCTCACTCTTACTCTTACACCTACCCTTACACTTACTCTTACTCTTACTCTTACTCTTACTCTCGCTCTCGCTCTCTATTCCTTTCTCTCTTTCTTTCTCTATTTCCCTTTCATAAAATAGCGAGCATCTCTCACCGAAGTAAAACATTTCGAAGGTTCCTTACAAGGCCTGTCCACTTAGTATCTACCCATCGACCTTTCAATATCTACTTATCACGACCTACGCTACAAGTACATAAGTAAATCAAATACACACACGCTGTTTTCCATGTGTCTGTCTACCTTGGAAGGGAAAGAGACAATGTGGTTGCAATCCTTGGCAATCTACGTTCGTTGTATTTTGCGAAATTCACTTCGTTAAATGCATAAACTTTCGTCCAAAATGATAGGGTGGGATTGGACCACTTGTCTCATCTCTATCCATATTTGTTTTCTCTCTCTCTTTCTCTGACCAAACTCTCAAAATATACAAATAACAAGAACAAGTTTGTACAATAACAACCTCTCAATAATAGCTGTTCTGACACCCATTCTAAAGCAAAGGAAACAAAAATTATGTCATAATTAAAAGATACAAAGCTAGAAATGATTTTGAAAAACGCTCCTTGATGATAGAGACGTTTGTTTTACATTCGTCTTAACGAAACAAAAATACCGAAATTAACAAAAACTTTACAACACAGGCTTCCACAGCTATATATGTCGAGGGCGGGCGCTCATACATGCGTAATAAACAATAAATACATCTTAATGTGATACGATAAGATCAAATAGTCAAGCCAATTGGAATGAATAAGTACATAGCAAAATAAAACTGTTTGGGACCGCGACCTCTGTTGCATGATGAGCTCTGGTGAACTGACTATCGGTGGCTGTTGCTCGGTGCAATTGCAAACCAGGAACCAAAGACGAAAAGAACTTCGTCAAGACCTTCTTTATTTGGAGAATTCCCTGAATCGTCTGTGGAAACAGCTGGACAGCTTGTACCAGAAGGAGGGTCGCCGCGGGATGTGTCTGGGGCCGTTGTCAAGTATCCTCGACGTTTCGGTTCTTTGCCTGCAAAGAAAAGAAATGGGGGGAAATGTTAGTTGTAACTGATACGTTGTTTACTTTTGTTTGTGCTTTATTATATCCTAAGTCATTAGATAATCTAGATCCTAGCCTAAAAAGGTTTAAAGTTATGACTTTCCCGACCTCGTAAATCAAAGTCTTCGAAAGTGGAATCAATCTGTGTAGCGTAAGAGCTATTAAATTACGAGAATTCCCCATTTGAAAATGGAGTAAGATCAGCCCTTTTCTCGCCGTGTTTATCGACTAAGACGTATACGAGTCGAGGTTTTGTGTATCGGCCGAGGTGGAGCACAATTATTTATGGGTTTTGACACTGAGTCAACACGCGGCGTAACCCAATCCTGCGGGCGGCACAAGCGGACGTCTCCCCAGCTCGATCTTCTGTCATGACAACGCGCCAACGCTTTTTATTCGGCGGCAAAGGATCTCGTCTTTGGGTTATTACAGCTCCTTTTTTATCTTAATCGTCATCCAAGGGAAGCTGGTACAATAAATCATATCAATCGACCAGATTTGACCACTTCGCTTCCTCGCGGCCCACCAACAGAGATCGCGCCTCAACATGACGTAACTTTACCCTCGTTCTCTGCGAAGTTTACAACAGAACAAGACCCGAGACTCCTCCACTAGGCCTACAACATGACCTGCGACACTGCCCAAGGGATTAATATTTCCCCCCCTTCACCGCACCCACGCTCCAGTTGTATTTGGCCTTGCTTACATTTTCCCTCCGCCTCGTCCATACTCACGGGCCTACTCTGTCACGTCCTCTTTTGTCTTCGTTTTGGTTTGTTGTTTTTGTACTGAATGACGTCTACTTCACTTAATAATTTTTACTATGAACTCTGACCGACCGCAGAACTACAACCGTGCAATTATGATATAATTTTTATAGAAGTTTTTAGAAGTAATCTAAATTATTGGAAATGTTTTTTTTGTTTTTTACTTCATTCTTTTCTCCCCTCACTTTCCTCTTCTCCCTTCGCCCCTCAGGTCAGAGTTCACCGGGATGGGGTTACCAGTAGAGGCCAAAATACGATACCTCATGTGTGTATCCTTCAGACCTGCCCCGACCTCATGTTGTCCTTCACTTGTTTGTAAATATTTCGCGATGATTTACATTCTCCCTTTTTTAAACGTTTACTTTATCTTTTATGTATTTTTGTGTCGCCGAAGAAGACAGAAAAGGAGAGAATATATGTCAGTTTGATTTTAGAAACGCAGAGAACGAGAGAGACAAGTAACTCACCTCATGTAGTCGAAGAGGTGAAATCCCAGCGAAGGGGAAGTGAGTTGTTTGTGTCACGGGCGACGTGGAAGGTGACGGCTCTCTTCATGGTGACTGCTGACGACGCTGTTGACTGCTGGTGGGGCGGTGGGCGTGGGCGGTAGAGGTGTATGGGGGCATCAAGGGGTTGGGCACGAGCTCTGCAACATGTGTATTCGTGTATCGTGCAGGCGGCCGGGTGGACACTCAGGCGCAGGTTACGAACCGCGCTGGGGATGCACGGCGATGCGGGAGGATCAGGAGGAAGCAGTGAGGACGCAGCCAGGTATCAGTGGTGCGCTTGTGGTCCCGCTATTTTGAACTCTGGTATCGATTCGTTCTGGAATGTTCTGTCTTCGGTGGGGATCGTGAATCTAAACCTATGATTGCTTATATACATCAGGAACACAGGTTGTAAAGATATGTTCTTCTCTACAGTGTTTTTTTTTTTTTCTCTCTCTCTGTCTCTCATACGATGTCTTAGACAGATATTTTGGATGTTACAAACAACACTTAAGTACATGTGCTGAGGCTATAACCTTAATTAATCTTAAGGTTTCGTACGATTTCTTTAAATGTCCATCTTGGCTCAGCATTTCATCATTAGCCTCTAATAGTTCTTAACGCATTAAAATCTTTCACACTGAGGGAATATATCTCTTGCCGCCCTCTTCTTCCTTCAGAGGACGTGGCGGGCGTGTCTACTTCTTCAGTTCCTGCGCCCACACCTCTTGGGGCCAGCCTGTACGCCCACGCTTGGTCTCTGGGCTGGAGGAGAGGGAAGCGGGCGCGACGGAGGTGGCAACCTGTGGGAGAGAAGAAAGCGGATTTAGAAAAAAAAATGTAATTAAGAAACCGTATTTAGAAAAAAAGAGTAATAAGAAAAAAATAAGTAATTAGAAAAGTATTTAAAATAACTGGCATTTAAGTAACCGTAATTACAAACTAATTAAGAAGCCGTATTAAAAACATAGCTATTAATTAATGAGTATTCTTGACAATTTTCCTTATACAATAGCTGTTAACGGAAAAGATGCGTTAAGATCACTGCCATGCTCAATTCTCGTGCATAATAGCCATAATCGGACTTGAAAAGCTATGAGTTTAGAAATTTATAAAACGATAATTGGACCGTAAAGAAACGATGTGTAAGAATGGAGGTCGAACGTGCAGAGATAAGGCTGAAATATGTGGTATGAGCGACCTGTAGCGTCCTGTGTCGAGTGTGTGGCGACCGCGACAAGACCCGGAACTTACGCAACGGAACCTCGTGGAAAACGAAGGTGACGTCACTTGTACAATTACCAATGGCCTGTTTGTCTTAGCAGTACATGGCTAATGTGCGGGTCAGCAAATGCAACAATAAAGTGATTGGGAAGAAAAATCTTTTTGTTTAGTCTTTTTTATGCCTCCAGAGAGGAAATAGTTGAAGACTTGCGAAATTCGCATCGCGCTACGCAGGCCGCCACGCACGCACTCGTCATCCGTCACTGTCATTTCCACAGGGACATTTACAGGTAATCCTATGATGAAACAGGAAAAATCCACAAACGAAGAACAAAGGCATGAGAGAGATGCCCACGCGTGACGTACGACAACAAGATATGACGTCACAACCTGTCTGGCAGGTATGTAAACAGCAGCTTCCCTGAGGCGCTGCACCTTCTGGAAATATGAGAATGCAATTTCGACTCTCCAATTTCCCTTTCATTCTATTTCTTTTTACTACGAGAGGGAGTAGAAGGGGGGGAGGAGGATTGGACACACACGTAGAGAAAATAACGAAGCGGAATTCCTTTTAGCAATAATACACTGGATTACGAAGAGAGAGGGAGGGAAGACACACAGACACAAAAAAAAACAATCCATTAGTGGAATTAAGATAAAGAGAGGGAGAGGAGAAATCGTGACGTCGGGCAGAGAAGCCTCGTAACCAGCTCGCCTTGATTGGAATGCCGAGAGTGAGGTCGGGGTTTCCGGCCAAGGAAGCTGCACGCGCCCCGACCAGTCGTCAATCCTCTCTCTCCCTTCCTTCGCAAATCCCCAGAGGCAATTGTGCGTCGCCTCGTTCCTGCATAATGTCGGTCAGGGACATGTTTGCACTGGGCAGATACAGAGAGGGAAGGGTTAAGGATGGAAACGAACACGTACTGCGTTTTCTACGAGACTCTCGTCAACGTATATGGAAAATGAGTTAATGCAAATGAAAGGATGTTGATAACTTGTTATAAGATGAACAACTATAGCACTGACAACAACAACAACAATTTATCGTATCCTCAAGAAAAGAACACACACATACACAAAACAAGACACGAAATAACACAAAACAATCAGCCCCCAGCGAGAACAGAAGTAACAGTGTGACTCGCCGGAGCAGAAGGAAGAACAACCCAGGCAAAGAGAACAAGACGACCATGAGGTGAAGACGAGAGAGAACAAATAAGAACGGCTGAACGTCCAAGAGGTGGCGCACAGTAGCGGTCTCTCGTGATCCCACCGCAGCAGACACCCTAATTACGACGACCGGAGGAAGGGTGCTGGGCAAGGGCAAGGGGAGGTGGAGGGAGGAGAGCGGGGAAGGGGGTAAGGGTGAGGCTAGTGGAGGGCGAAAGAAAGGGGTGCTGGGGATGGGAGGGTGGAGGGAGGGGGGCGGGGAAAGGGACTGGCAAGGGGACTGGAGAAGGGAGGGAGGGAAGAGGATGAAAGTGAGGAATGAAAGAAAGGGTGCTGGGGAAGGGAGGGTGGAGGGAGGAGGGATGGTAAAGGTGGGGGTAGTGGAGGGTGAAAGAAAAGGGTGCTGGAGAAGGTGAAAATAGAAGATAAAGGAGGAGGTAAGAGGAAAAGGGTGAGAAAGGAGGAAGAGGGTTTTTTATGAAGATGAAATATAGGAAGGAAGGGGGAATGGACACAGCAAGTGATTAAAGATGTAAATAACGAAGGGAATACAAAGACGAAGGCTATATATTGAATACAAGTAAACAAATTAAATCAAAATAAGATAAAATGAAATGATAAACAAAAATACAAATAAAATTAATAAACAGCATTATAAAGAAAGCTGGATTATTTTGGATCAGAATATACAGATTAAAAAATAGTTGATTAAAGAAGGTGTTATTACAGGAAAAGCAATAACATCACATATTTACAGCAACAGAAAACGGTGATCACACTATCAAAAGAAAATGGGAATTTATCCAGGCTAATGACACGTTGAAAAGCAAAATAGGAAAATAAATGAAGATCAGAGAGATACGGATTTCAGGTACATTGACGATACTAAAAGCCGGTCACTTGAAAGAAATTGGTCGGAGAGGATGATATATAAAAATCAACTTAATAAGGAACTCGCAAGAAATACGATAAAGAGGGAGGAGTGAAGATGAAAACAGAGAGGGAGAGAGAGAGAGAGAT
>NC_061847.1:5842897-5845397 GCF_019202785.1 Penaeus chinensis | reverse complement strand
TTACCTTGCCTCTCCTTTTCTTTCCCTCTCTTTTTCCCTTCTTCCCTTCTTCTCTCCCTTCCTTTTTCCCTTCCTCCTATCTTCTCTCCCTCTCCCTTTCTCTCTCTTTCCCTCCTCCAGTCCTGTCGTCACGGTTCCGCATTGTATAAAGAGCTGATGACCGTGGGGGGGGGGGGGGGGGACGTGTGAGGGGAGGGAGGCCAGAGAACGAGGGGGAAGGAGGGGCATGGGGGGGGGGGGTGTGTGACGACCAGTTAGACAAGCCCCTTGCCGTTTCGAGATGCTACGTTGTTGCTCTGCGGTGACGTCAAAGCAAGGAGATTTACATATCTATGACCTCAAGTCCCTTCAGGAAAGAGGCAAGCGGAGGACACAAGAAGACAGACAAGACGATGTTAGACGCTAAGGAACTGCGGGTAAAGGCGCTGTAGCGAGAGATTGAAATTGTGAAGAAAATCTGGAATTTGTATGTAGATGGATGGTTGTGGACGGGGGTAAGGAGGGAGGGAGAAAGGGAGGGAGGGAGAAAGGAAGGAAGGGAGGAAGGGAGGGAGAAAGGGAGAAAGGTTGGGGGAGAGAGAGAGAGAGAGAGAGAGAGAGAGAGAGAGAGAGAGAGAGAGAGAGAGAGAGAGAGAGAGAGAGAGAGAGAGAGAGAGAGGGAGAGGGGGAGGGAGAGAGAGAGAGAGAGAGAGAGAGAGAGAGAGAGAGAGAGAGAGAGAGAGAGAGAGAGAGAGAGAGAGAGAGAGAGAGAGAGAGAGAGAGGGAGAGAGGGAGGGAGGGAGGGAGGGAGGGAGGAGAGAGAGAGAGAGAGAGAGAGAGGGAGAGAGAGGAGGAGGGAGGAGGGAGAGAGAGAGAGAGAGAGAGAGAGAGAGGGAGAGAGAGAGAGAGAGAGAGAGAGAGAGAGAGAGAGAGAGAGAGAGAGAGAAGAGAGAGAGAGAGAGAGAGAGAGTTATTAAAGTATGTAAGATATCCATGTATGTAAGAAGGAAAAGTGAAGAGACAACCTTCTAAAGAGCACTCGAGATCCTTGACTCTCCTTAAAGACACCGCCTTTTCCCTTCACGATGTTAATCCCGTTACATATGAACGCACCCCCCTCCACACCTCTTCTCCGTCTCATTATGCCTTCAGCTTTCCAAAATTTCTGGTTTCTAGGAGTCTTTATCCCCCCCCCCCTTTTTCACCTTCCTTCACCTATGGGAGTGGTGTGGTTAATACCCTAGCAATATCTCCGGTGTGGTGGTGCGGCTGCTTGTTTTTTGGCTCCTCCTCATTCTCTCTCTCTTTATTTCTCTTTCCTTCCTTTTTCTCTTCCTTCCTTCCTCTCTCTCTCTCTCTCTCTCTCTCTCTCTCTCTCTCTCTCTCTCTCTCTCTCTCTCTCTCTCTCTCTCTCTCTCTCTCTCTCTCTCTCTCTTCCCCCCCCCCCCTCTCTCTCTCTCTCTCTCTCTCTCTCTCTCTCTCTCTCTCTCTCTCTCTCTCTCTCTCTCTCTCTCTCTCTCTCTCTCTCTCTCTCTCTTTCCTGGTATCTCTCTATATCTCTCTCTATATCTTCCCATACACCAATGTCAGAGGGTGTAATGTAATTCAGTTCCTCCTTTGTCTGAAATGCTGTAAACATAATAATGAATCAGTTATAGTTTGGTTCCGCATGATGATCTGGGACGGTGCCAAAACACACACACACACACACACACACACACACACACACACACACACACACACACACACACACACACACACACACACACACACACACACACACACACCATTTTGTTCATCCTAAAAATACAACACAAATTTACCATTCGGCATCTACATACATTGCAGTGTTTCCAATACAATTCAACCTCATTGGCAAAGTGAACGCCTTTTTTTCTTTATATTTTTGTCTTGAGAAGTTTGGCAACACAATTTTCTAAAAGCAAACGCCATCGGAACGCGGTTCAAGCTCGAGGCACCAAGATTACAGAATGATTAGATTATTGCATCTATTTGTATTTGCATATCACGTTAATCTTCGAGCGTATGATGACAATGCCACTTTCGTTATTTCTACCTCTCTATCGACACCTAAAAAAAATCTGGTTAATGAAGTCAAAGAAAAAGGGGAGAAGAGTAAGTAAGGACGAAGGAAAAAGGGAAGAAGAAACAAGCTTAAGGATACATCACAGCCTTTCGATGTTATGAAATGTGAAAGGTCAAGGGATGTATCTAACACGCACACAGGCACCAGTGTATTGCAGAATGATTAAACTTTAGCTATTAATTCCTTTTCGTTGCCTTCCCCCTTGTTATATAACCATCAGGTGCAACAACTCATGTCTATCTGGCTGGAAATATAATAAAGAAGACGATTTCTTCCACAGTAATCCTTAAATTGGGACTTTCTCCGCCATGGGTCAGGGTGAGATTAAAAACCCATTAGGGACAATCTCGCTTTGAACACCTGGTCTTCCCTCGCAAAGATTTGATGAACAACAATGCGGAGGCTTTGGTGGGT
>NC_061847.1:5822897-5837897 GCF_019202785.1 Penaeus chinensis | reverse complement strand
TCACCTACACTTAGAATACAACAACAAAAAACATAATAATTAATAATTCTCTCTTTTTTCCTTTGGCACCAAGATCCATTTTCTTCACGCCGGTCGCCGGTGACCTACATGGCTCCACTCCAGGACTCTCGCGAAGGCTTTACTATTCTGATATTAATGCCCGCTTCTGTATGTACTTTCTAATCTACATCTGAATGATAACGGGAAAGTGGGAGGGATGGAGAGGGAGGGAAGGAGGGAAAGATGAAGAGAGAAGGAAGGAAGGAGGGAGGGAGGGAGAGATGGAGAAAGGGGAAAGGTGAGAGGGAGGGAGGAAGGGAGGGAGGGAAGGAGAGAGAGAGAGAGAGAGTTGAGAGAGAGAGAGAGAGAGAGAGAGAGAGAGAGAGAGAGAGAGAGAGAGAGAGAGAGAGAGAGAGAGAGAGAGAGAGAGAGAGAGAGAGAGAGAGAGAGAGAGGAGGTAGAGAGAAAAAGAGAGGATGGAGGGGAGGAAGAAGTGGAATTAAAGTGGGAAAGAGATAAATAGATAGATAGATATATAGAGATAGATGGAGATAGATAGACAGAGATAGACAGATAGAGAGAGAGAGAGAGAGAGAGAGAGAGAGAGAGAGAGAGAGAGAGAGAGAGAGAGAGAGAGAGAGAGAGAGAGAGAGAGAGAGAGAGAAAGAGAAAGAAAGAGAAAGAGAGAAAGTAGACAGTTACCGTGTCACTGTCTGTCATTCCCCCCAGCATTAACACTCACGGCACTTCCTGGTAAGCCCGAGGGCCAAACCTCCGCGTTACATCATCATCTCCCAAAGACGTACGGGACATCTTAATGACACTCACAGGGTCCAAGGGGCTTCACTCCGAGGGTTTCCAGGTTTCCACACATCTTTCCTTCTCTCTCTCTCTCTCTCTCTCTCTCTCTCTCTCTCTCTCTCTCTCTCTCTCTCTCTCTCTCTCTCTCTCTCTCTCTCTCTCTCTCTCTGGTGGAACTTCCTCGAGGATTAAGCCTTAAAATCTCGGAAAAGTTCCTTCCATATTCATGTCTCTCCCTTTTCCGAGCCTCTTTTTCGACACATGATTCAGGAATGATTCGCAGTTATGGAGTCGTTACGGCGGCGTTAACGGTTGTCGTTCGTACTCTTGAACACCCTCTTCACTATCATCTTCTTGTAAGTATACACACTGTGTCACGCAACACTCTGCTTCACTACGCAACAGTGGAGTAACTTTCACCCTTGACCACTGTTATAATGGCTGTAGTTAGATGGCAAGAAACGGCGGTCGTATTGCGTGAATGGGTTTGCTAAGAACTTTCATTTTTTCGTGGTGAAAAGTTGCGTGAAACATAGGAGGTGTACTTTGGATATAAAAAGCTTATCCATTAATAAAGAAAATTAGAATGATCTTAGATCTCAGAACGAACAGTAGGAAGCATCAGAAGACCGTGACGTGAATTTCGTTTCGGCGAGATTATGACAATCACGAGCAGGATCCTCCAACACTGCAGCATTAGAAATCGTTCGCAAATCCCTCTCACAAATCCCAAAAGAACTCGAAGGAAAGAAACTCACTTGCGGTCTTTCCAATTTCTCTCCGAGGACCCCCCCCCCCCCCCCCCTCTCCCTCTCACTCCCACAAGATGTCTCCTTCTGCAGCCTCGCCGGGCCTCCACGAGGACCTAAGTTTACCCTGCACGAGTGACACTTCATGGCAACTTTATCTAACTCAGGGTGGACTTGGATCACTAAGGGGTACAGCTGCAAGAAACTTTTGCCTCGCCAAACTTTACTTAATCCTAAACTTTGTGGGGCAATGTTAAAACACATTCGACAACGAGGCAAATTTAAAAAAGGCTGGATTTGCCGCTGGAAGTCCTTACGCACTTAAAGGAGTTAAGTGGCAAGTGCGCGTGTTTGTATGCGTAGGGAGTGCTTGTTTATTTGTTTGTGAGTGTGTTTGTGTGCGTGTGAGCTCTTGTTTGCTTGTTTATTTTTGTTTGCTAGTGCATGTGGGAATGAGCAAGAACGAGGGAGAGAGAGAGAGAGAAGAGAAGAGAAGAGAAGAGAAGAGAAGAGAAGAGAAGAGAAGAGAAGAGGAGAGGAGAGGAGAGGACAGGGGAGGGAAGGAGAGAATAGAAGAGAAGAGACAAGAAGACAAGAGAAAGCTCGAGATAAAAAATATATATATATATATATATAAATATAGCGAGAGAGAGTTTGAATCTCCACATATACAATTTCTTCCCCTTTTTTCTTCAAGGTGCTACACGTCTTACGAAAAACGAAAACAAAAAAAAAAAAGACCAAACTCATGTTCTGTGGTCACACTCGTGGTCGTTGCATAGATCACACAACACTAATTATGCTTTACTCTCGCCGACTACAGTTTCACTTTCGAAATGAGAAACATCGACGTTATACGTGATAGTATGTACTACGCATAACAGATGTTGTAATTTCACTATTATATTATGTATGTTATGAAGTCCTACATAATTCATTTCACTTTTACAATCGTGTATGAGTGAGATCCGACTAAGACTTTTTACTTTCATTTTTGTGTATATAAATAATATTAAGAATGAAACCATTACTGTTTATGATAACAATGATGATGATGATGATGATGATAACAATTCTGATTATAAAATGATAATGATGATGATGATGATTAGATGGTGATGATGATGATGATGATTATGATGAAGGTGATGGTGATGGTAATGGTGATGATGATGATGGGATAATGATGGTGATAATGATAATGATGATGATGATGGTGATAATGATGGTAATGATGATAATGATGATGATGAAGGTGATAGTGATAGTGATGGTGATGGTGATGGTGATGGTAATGGTAATGGTAATGGTGATGATGATGATGATGATGATGATGATGATGTTGATGATGACGATGACAACAAATACCAGTAAGGAAAAATAAAACATCCAAACGGAAGTCTATAAGCAGGACCCGGCCTCTGGCAAGCAAGAGCGCCAGCGAGGTCGCGACTCCGTCTGATTTCGTTGCATCTGCAGTGTGGTTTGCAACGTAGGCGGGCGCAGAGACTGAGACTGCAACACGGCGTGATTCTATCCACGATATGGTAACCATCTCCGCCCGCACGCCCATGGAAGGGAGCCAGCCATGCTAATGCGCTGCGGACTCGGTCTGGCCGCGGGGGAGGGGCAGGGGAGGGGGGCAGGGGAAGGGGCAGGGGAGGGGGGCAGGGGAGGAGGCAGGGGAGGGGGGCAGGGTTTCGGATTTAGGGGATGTAGGGGGTGGGGCTGGGGTGGAGTTTGGGGGAGGGGGAGGGGTGGTGGTGGTGGTGGAGGTGGAGGTGGAGGTGGAGGTGGAGGTGGAGGTGGAGGTGGAGGTGGAGGTGGAGGTGGAGGTGGAGGTGGAGGTGGAGGAGGAGGAGGAGGAGGAGGTGAAGGTGGAGGTGGTCGTGGTGGTAGTGTAAGTGGTGGTGGAAATGGAGGTGGAGGTGGAGAAGGAGGTGGAGGAGGTGGAGGTGTAGGTGGAGGTGGAAGAGGTGGAGGTGGAGTTGGAGGTGGAGGTGTTGGTGGAGGCGGTGGAGGTGGAGGTGGAGGTGGAGGTGGAGGTGGAGGTGGAGGTGGAGGTGGAGGTGGAGGTGGAGGTGGTGGTGGTGGAGGTGGAGGAGGAAGAGGAGATGGTGGTGGTGATGATGATGTTGACGATGACACGGATGATATGACAACGATGACAACGACGGCGACAACCTCAACGCTGACGACGCTCAGACACACACTCAGAAAAACATACCAACCCCCAATAAAGAAATAAACAAAATTAATATAAAACACACTAGGAAAACAAAAAACAAAAAAAAAACTCCTTCACCACAACCCACACCTCATCAACATGAAATAACATCCATTTTTATCCTCAGACGCCCGGTTCACGCAGTTCACTCCCCCTCCCCCCCTCCCCCCCCCCCCCCCCCCCCCCGGTCCGCCGATTCAAGGCCAAGCCCACGACACCGGAATGAACGCGGGAGTTACCAGGAACGGCAAGAATTTCTCTCTAGTCTTTCTCTCCCATTTCATTATCTCCGATTATCTTCATAGTTAGCGAGACGGGTAGGTTGTTCTTTATATTAATTGTGTGTTTTTTTTTTTTTTTTTTTGGGGGGGGCTGATTTTTTTTGACGTTCGGTTGTGTCTGGACGAAAGAAAAGAGCGCTGAACACGACAAGGAAAAGGCTGGGGGAGGATATGTGTGTGGAATCGTTATTGGATACCTAGCAACTTGCATCTGTAACCGCCATGCTATGTCGTCTCCTTGAACGTTCTTCTTGACCTTGAGGATTGGGAGGAAAGAGAAGAAGAAATTAAATGTTTCGTTCGGCGTAATTCTACAGCGAATATTAACAGCGAATACTTACTGAAGGGTCGTGCGACACGCTATGTGTAGCGATATTCCGCTATGCACCAAACGCTCTGACAATCGATCTATTTACTCATGCATGAATCAATAGCTCGCCATGGGAATAGAATCAGTCCTTGGCTCTTTTTTTTTTTTTTAACTATCAATTTCAAATCTCAGATCTCTCGAAATTGGTTTACATTGGTGGAAAAGTATCGCGTTGCAGTTAACAATGGAAGCTAGAGCGCGAGGGAACTCAGACCAGATCACGTTTTGCGGCTCAGCTACGGAGGCTCAAGTTTCTGTCCGTTTTTACCTTTACTATATAACCTGTTTTGTGCTATATTTATGTTTGTATGTATGCATGTATGTATATATGTGTATATATATATATATATATATATATATATGATTACACACACATATATATACATACACATATATGTATGTGTAAATATATATTCACATACATACATATCGTTCTATCTATATATATATACATACATAAACACACACAACACACACACACACACACACACACACACACACACACACACACACACACACACACACATATAGATATGTTTATATTTATTATATATACATTATATATATACATTATATATGTATATATATACATATAAATATATATTATATATATATGTCTATCTATCTATCTATATACATATAGACAAGCAGGTAAATAGACATATATATCTATACATCAACACCTCAGCCTATATAGTAACTGTATAGAAAACCATAATCATACTCATATGCCATGCAACAATTTTATACTGTAGTGCAGAATCATGATACATATCCACGATCATGCACCAACCCCTCCTGAAAAAAACGTAATTTTACATGCAAGCCTTTCCAATAGCATTAAAAGGGGAAAGCGTTTTGCTTGAAGGATCAGATGTTCTCAGAGGAGTGAAGGCGAGCTGAATATAAAACTGCGCACTCACATATGCGCAGTGTCTCTCACTGGCCGGCCGCAGTACTCGGTGTCGGAAACCGCAAGAATTCAACCATCTTTACACATTTTGCACTATCATTTCACCATCCTTCTCCCCTTCAATAATAATGCTGAAGAAAATTATTTTATACTGAGGGTCCCTGAATTCCGGTGCTTCGTTTTGGTCCGACGATTTTAACCTGTCGCGTCCAGTGCCATGACTAGTAATAAACATTTTCAGGACTATTCTTACTCAAGGCTGGTATCGTATTTTGGTCCCTCGCCTTCACTCTGGCCAGCATTGGCTCGTGACGTCAGCCCCTGATATTAAATATTAATCAGTAAATATTATGATAAATCAGCCGACATTGTCAACAACTTCAATAACCGTGTTGTGTTCAATTGTGTCGATCGTAATGCGTATTAGAAACGACATTTTATTATTTTTTTTATTTTTTTTAATTTCTAAATTCGACCGTGGCTATCGTTGATATTTCGCTACCTGTGATCCATGACTACTGTAAATATACTATTATCGGCGATGTCTTCACGTGAGACTCTCAGGGAGAAATAAAGTTCGTGGTAAAAATAGCACAGTAGAGTGAGAGATCTAGGTCGAGACGGCACTTCACGGCATTTTGTCGCCGGAACCTAAGAGTTTAACGAGAACAACAACAACCTCATTCCTTAAAGTGATTTTCTATGTGTAAATGTATATAGAAAACTCAACCGCTGGAGCTAATTATAAAGAGAGGGAATGAGAGAGAAAAGGGGAGAGATGAGGAAAACAATATTTATGCGTATATAAGTCTATATGTAGGTATGTATGTATACATACACACACATATATATGTATAAACTGTATATGTATGTGTATATATGAATATATACACATGTATATATACATTAAATATATATGTATATATGTATATATATATATATATATATATATATATATATATATATGTAGAGAGTGAGAGGAGGGGGGCGGTAATGGACAGCACAGCAATATAATTTACCACTAAATTGGCGAAAAAAAAAAAAAATAAATAAAGACACAAAACTAAACCAATATGAACCCAATAACGAAGCATTGCAGAAAACGCTGACGACGCTTTCTGCAATTCCCACCGCCGAGGTTTCGATCTCTCCCCAAAAAGCGAAAACCCTCAGAGAATCGGCTGCGTCAAAACAAACTCCCTCCCGTCCTTCAACCTCCCCCCCCCCCACCCTTCCTCCCTTCCCTTCGTCCTTGTTTCCTTCCTATCCCCTTCCCTCCTTTTACCCTTACCTTCTCCCTCCGCCCTCCACCTCCCACCCTCTACCTCCCTCCCCCTTCTCACCACCCGTCCCCTCCCCCTCTTCACCCCCCTTTACCTCCCTCCCCTCCCCTACCTCTCTCCCCCTCCCCTCCCGTTCACCCGTCCGACCGTCCGCTCGCTCGTACGCCAGGCAGCGCCGTCCGTGGAAGTCTGTAACGATCATTCTGCATCTCCGCCGTAATGCATGGGACAGGTAAATTGCCAATCGCCAAACAAAAGACTCTGAGACATAATTATAGGTAGCCGAATTTTTTGGGGGGAAGGGGGGGGGGAGAGGGAGGGGGGGGGGGAAAGGGGACATATTCAAGTATAGTCATTTGTTAAGCTTGTGTGCGGTGTGGTGTGGTGTGGTGTGGTGTGGTGTGGTGTGGTGTGGTGTGGTGTGGTGTAGTGTGTGTGTGTGTGTGTGTGTGTGTGTGTGTGTGTGTGTGTGTGTGTTTTAGATAATAGATAGATGGATAGATAGATAGATAGATAGAGAGATTACAAGAAGCAGGAAATCATATTCTCCAAGCTTTGACCTCCTTCCCTCTTGTTGACCTGTTCCCTCCTCTTATCAGTCTACTTTTATTGCCCTGTATTATATCATTATTCTCTTTTATACCTGGAGACCACATGCACGACCTGCTTATTGGTAACTGAGCCACGTTGCCATGGTAACCAGTTCCCCTTTCTGTGATCTTTTCAAAAGAATATTGCCTACGTGAGGGACAGATTTGATTTTTTTTTTTTTTTTTTTTTGGTGGGATACAACATAAATGAGGTTAAAAGATTAGTATTTCGTAATCCTTGTTATTAGATATTCATCTGAAAAAGTGGAAATTTTACATGTTCATTCGTAATAGGAAAATTCACTAGAAATTGATTTGAGACTTGAGAGAGAGGGAGAGAGGGAGAGAGGGAGGGAGGGAGGGAGAGAGGGAGGGAGGGAGAGAGGAGGGAGGGAGGGAGGGAGGGAGGGAGGGAGGGAGGGAGGGAGGGAGGGAGGAGGGAGGAGAAGGGAGGAGAGGGAGGGAGGGAGGGAGGGAGGGAGGGAGGAGAGAGGGAGGGAGGGAGGGAGGGAGGGAGGGGAGGGGGAGGGAGAGGGAGAGGGAGAGGGAGAGGGAGGGAGAGGGAGAGGGAGGGAGAGAGAGAGGGAGAGGGAGAGGGGGGCAGAGATAGATAGATACAGAGAAAGAGAGAAAGAGAGAAAGAGAGAGAGAGAGAGAGAGAGAGAGAGAGAGAGAGAGAGAGAGAGAGAGAGAGAGAGAGAGAGAGCAAAGAGATAGATAGGCACAGAGAGAGAGAGAGAGAGAGAGAGAGAGAGAGAGAGAGAGAGAGAGAGAGAGAGAGAGAGAGAGAGAGAGAGAGAGAGAAATAGGCAAACAGACAGAGATAGAGAGAGAGAGAGAGAGAGAGAGAGAGAGAGATAGAGAGAGAGGCAGAAGAAAAACATCAAAAACACATTTCACTCTCTCTCCAAAACAACAACACACTAGGAAACTAGATTCTAAAAGCATGTGATTGGGATGGACTGATATTGAAGCATGGCCACAGCATAGAGACATGCTAATCAGTCCCTAGTATCTATTACCTAGCACCTTGCATGACCCGTGAGCATACAGCTGCCGGCCCAAGGCATTCCTGGTCTATTGACAAAATGCTACAGACTGGCTCTCTCTCTCTCTCTCTCTCTCTCTCTCTCTCTCTCTCTCTCTCTCTCTCTCTCTCTCTCTCTCTATCTCTCTCTCTCTCTCTCTCTCCTCTCTCTCTCTCTCTCTCTCTCTTCCTCTCTCTCTCTCTCTCTCTCTCTCTCTCTCTCTCTCTCTCTCTCTCTCTCTCTCTCTCTCTCTCTCTCTCTCACACACACACACTCACGTCTTTCCACTTCCTCACTCTTTCCAGTATAGAGTCTTGCAGATGTTCTCCTATCTACCTTTGTTTAGCTTTTATCTATGTTTTATCACTCTCGATTCCTCCACTCTCTCCTTTTCCATCCATCTTCTGTAAGAAACTCTTGTAAGAGAGGACTAAGTAAACAATGGTGATTACTTGTCTTGTGAGTCTTCTTTGAGATATTTGATTTGGTTTGATCTTCGTTATTATTGTTTTCTTGTTTTTCCTGAATGATGGTATCTTATTTCATAGGCTGTTTATACTTCTTCCACTAATGACGTCACTATCCACTTTCTCATTCTCTTTCAACTAATTACCGTCACTTGCCATTGTGATTACGTCCAATTATCTGTTCTTTGTGCGTTTCTTCCTTTCTTCCCTGACCATCTGTTTCATTTCACCCATAACTCTTCCTCCCCACACCCACGTTTACCCAACAACAAGGATTTCACTTTTGTTGTTCTTTTCGCAGAAGTCCACAATTCCCGTTTCCTTTCCTGCTCAAACTCGCACAAAAATGCCAACGCAAGGATCACCTGAGACACACAAAGGCACTCGAAGGCCCTCAGACGCACATCCCTCCCGCGCCGCAGTGCCTTCGCGGAATGTGCCGCCACCTCGCCCTCACCTGGCTCCCTCTCGCGATCTCCCCGTCGGATCCAGCGCCTCCCCTCCGCCCCCGTCTGCACCTTGTCATCACGCCCGCGGGAACGTTTCATCTCCTTACGCCCTCAAGAGCCCAGCGCCACAACGCCCTGTGGCAAGCCCTCGCCCCCCGACCACCCAGAGACTGCACAGGAGGCCAGACATCGAGCTCCGCGTTCCCTCGCACTGCCTGTCACCTTACTTAGAAAAACAAGGTATCCAAGACGGCTTCTACAGGCCTATCATGAGGCCGGACGACTCAGCGGCTCCTGGTGGCACTAGGTTCCGCCTGCAGGACATCACAAGGCTCCGGCAGAACACTCGAGCATCGTGAAATACGTCATTTAAACGCCGCCACAGACCGTGGGACGCGCGTGAACTCGGAGGAAGGACGCACGATGGTTCCCCTCTGAGTGATAGTGTACAACTAGAGCCTGGTGGCGGGGTAAGGGCTGGCCTCTCTCGCACGCTCGGTCCTTCTCTCTCTCTCTCTCTCTCTCTCTCTCTCTCACTCCCCTCTCTCTCTCTTCCTCCCATTTTCTCTCTCTCTCTCTCTAACCCTCGCGCGCGCGTGGGCTCGGGTTCTCCCACGCGCTAAATATTGATCCCTCCAAACTCTATGCTACGGCCGCCGTCGACCTGTAACACCCTGCCTTGCTTCTTGATAACCCATTATACGGGCTGCTTCGCTGACCTAATGCATGACTCAGAGGACTGCGCTCTTTAATGGAAATATTTAAACCCTCTGGCGCCGAGGCAAAGGTCAGGTCGCCAAAAGGGAAAAGAGGGACGGTTATGTGTGCTCTGGTAAGTTTGCATGAATTCATGAACTGCATGGACGTGAGCAAAATGTGTATACACACGCAGGCGAGGGTGAGCGTGTGTGTTTTAAAAATATGCCCTAAATTGCTAAAATAATAAACAACATCAAATTAAAAATATATAGGATATACGCCACTTTTAAAGCTATCCAATAAGCGAGAGAAATCGAGAAAGAAGAAACAAAGAAAAAGAAGAAAATACACATAAATCTTTGTACCTGACTTGCTCGTGTATGTGAATATCATGAATATCAAATTTACATCATGGAAGCTGGTCATGGAAACAAGGAAATGACCGAGGAAGGACGGGGGCGCGATGCGTTTGATGAAATGGGGAAAGGCTTAACAGGTAGTCTATGTAGGGCACAAGTTAAGAGGCCCTCCCCTTTTCTTTGCGCGTTTGTGTGCGTTTGTTTGTTTGTTTGTTTGTGTGTGTGTGTGTGTGTGTGTGTGTGTGTGTGTGTGTGTGTGTGTGTGTGTGTGTGTGTGTGTGAGTGAGTGAGTGAGTGAGTGAGTGAGTGAGTGAGTGAGTGAGTGAGTGAGTGAGTTAGTGAGTGAGTGAGAGTGTGTTCGTGTATACGCTCACACACTTTCCGCAGATGTACCCAAAGTGTGGCAAACGACTAATTCAAAAAAAAAAGGAAAATAGTGAGCTGATTAATGATTGCCAATATAGACAGTTGTACCCATTACGTGGCTACAGAAGCGTGCTCACTCAACCAATATATATTCAACGAAATTCTATGCTAGCAACAACGTAGGAGACCAGCTAAGCAGTTGCGTCACGTTGCACTTGTACCAAGTTCAATGATACAAGACAATACCAACTCCCTCCCATCCATGGCTCCATAGCGACTAATCTTAAGAGTAAATATGGCAAGCTTCCCCCGAGCACCCAGTAACTGGCAGAAGAATTATATGTCAATCGCTTAGGGTCGGCAATCCTATGACCTTATGTGAGGAAGTCAACCATATAGGCGGTGGCAGGTTCCCGGGTCACTGGGTACTGCATGAGACTTAAAACAGTAGTTTTATTTTTTTATTTTCTGTGTGTTCTCGTTTTTCTTGTAAAATGCGTACGTACGTGCTCATGGACGGGTCTTTCTCTCGATCTCATGGGAAACGTCAGGGCGTCAGAGGGAAAACCATGAGTTCAGAGGGGAAACTTGAAGGAACAAAGGGAAAGGTTCTGAGGGAAGTGCCATGAGTAGGGAGTAAAGGAGGAAAGACAGAGGAAGAGGCGAAGAGGGGAGTAAGGAGAGAGAGAGAGAGAAAGAAAAAAAAAAAAGAGGAGAGGCCAAAAACAGGGTAGGGGGAAATAACAGTGAGGTTATCTGCAGGGAAGAATGGAGTGCATAAACAGGAAGGAGGCGGGGAAGGGGCGCTAAAAGATGGAGAAAGAACAGAATGAAGAACGAACCTAAAAGGTTAGAAGATAGGGGGATGAGGAAACGAAAGACGTAGAAAGAGAAAGAAAGTGCAAGAAAGCGTAAGATTGATGAAACTAGGAAAGAAGGAAGCATAAAACAGAGAGAGAAGAGAAAGAAAGAAAAAAAAAAAAGAGAGAGACAGAGAAATCAGACGATTGAAGGAAGCAAAAACACAGAGAGAAGAGAAAGAAAAAGATAAAGAGGAATTGAGACGGAAAAATGAGAGGAGGAAATTCAAAGAAAGAGATGGAGGCATTCGGAGGAGGCAGCAAGGATCTCCATCAAGCAGCATGCAGACTCAAGCAATGTGGAGTGTTTGAGCCGCCTCTGTTGGTAGTGCTTGAGTCTGTCTCCTGAGCTTGAGTGTGGAAGCAGCAGGAGGCCGTGGAGGAGGCTGTCCTGCTGGGCCTGCTTGCATGCATTCATTTGTTTGTTCATCTGCTTATCATATTCATCTGTTGCAATGGAGGAATGAATGTCGAAATTTGGGTTATTTTTGTATAACCAATCTATTTTTTAGATGTTTACCAAGA
Organism: Penaeus chinensis; assembly: GCF_019202785.1. Classification (NCBI taxonomy): domain Eukaryota; kingdom Metazoa; phylum Arthropoda; class Malacostraca; order Decapoda; family Penaeidae; genus Penaeus; species Penaeus chinensis. The sequence continues at coordinate 5,825,930 of NC_061847.1, read as the reverse complement.
GGGTTATGAGACACGTGCGTGCGTGAGTGCGCACCATGGATGCCTGTACACAAATGAACACATATTTTTTAGATGCTTACCGAGAATGGGATGAGACACGTGCGTGCGTGTATGTGTTTATGTGTGTGTGTGTGTGTGTGTGTGTGTGTGTGTGTGTGTGTGTGTGTGTGTGTGTGTGTGTGTGTGTGTGTGTGTGTGTATGTGTGTGTGCGCGCATCATGGATGTCTGTACACACATGGACACACGCCCGAAAAGGTACATCTACATCCATAATTTACCTAGTGTTCATCCGTTGCCCAAAAAAGGTGTGAGTCATTCGACGGTCTGACTCACCAACACCAGGGACTTTTTCGCGAACAGTCTTCCTTACTGTAGAATATACAATACACTGGCTTAACTCTTTCCCTCTCTATTCCTTCTATGTCTATTTCAATTAACTTTTTAATACGAATTTTTCTCTTGTTTTGGTTTATTAATGTTATAGCCCATTATACTTATTTTCTTTGTTAATGCATCCGTGATTTAGGGGGATTTACGCGTTCACTAGCATCTGTTCTTTAAAATTTAAATATTTCGTAATTCTAAGTAATAAGTCAATATACACACGTATACACTACACACTTGCACAATTGTGTGCGTGTCTGCATTAAAGTGCATAATTCCAACTTACAAGTTCATTCATTTAGCACTTTATTGCTGTTATCAAGACGGAACTACTCAGAAATGAAGTCGCAGTTGTAGAAGTTGTAGCAACAGCGGTAACAGCAGTAGACTTTGCTGTTAGTTGGCAACAAAATTCATGGCCATAATGAGGCTCTTATTTTTTTCTTTATTTTTTTTTTCTAAGTATTCAAAAGTCTCTTCCAACAACAAAATACCACTGAGAAGAAAACTACCACTTATGTCCATCAAAGTGTCCATCCCTCATACAGTCTTGTTAAGATAAAATAAAACCTCTACCAACACCGTATCTGCACGTTCTCATGACAGCATGGCAGAGAGATGTGACAACTTTCGTGACACCATGATTGCTGAAGGGCCATCCAGACGGCTCGAAAGAAAGCATAATCATTTACACGACAGCATAGCCCGTTTAACCGCAGCATAACATTTCGTGTGCCAGACCGTCTCCTTTCGTGACTGTTCATAGGGTCCAATTGGTCTCATAATGTATTTGTACTGTAACATGTCAAGTCTAGCTTATCCTCTGACGACTCGCAGACACAAATGGAAATATCAAATGGTTGCTCTTTAATGAATAATAAGATTACCGGCGCTCGTGGCAACCGTGCGCTACAGCTGGTGTATAATCACAACTGTGCATCTGCAAAAAGAAACACGTGAGAGAGAGAGAGAGAGAGAGATCGTAAAATAGAAAGAGAGGGGGAAAAAACACCGTAAAACACTTTCTACTCGTGTGCCGTAATAACAACTGTACTTAGTTATACTCTCTATTTGTTGCAAGATGATTTTTACCTCAAATATGGAATTGCAGGGATCATATTCCCTCGGACCAATAAACAAACAAACAAAATAGACATACCTTCGACACCCCCCTCGCCACCGAAGTCAACCCACGATTTTATTTTTACGTCTGGCAGCGCGCGCTTCTCCGCACCCTCCCTTCCCTCCCCCACATGACCCTCCCTCTCTCCATCCCTCCCTCTTCCTTCCTCCCTTGCCCCGGCCCCTCTTCCTCAATCTCTTCCTTCCCCATCATCCCCCTGTGCCCTCCTCCCTCCCTCCGCCTCCCTCCCCCCGCTCTCCGCCCTCCTCCCTTCCTCCCTCCCTCCCATCCCCCTGCGCCCTCCTCCCTCCCTCCCATCCCCCTGCGCCCTCCTCCCTCCCTCCCATCCCCCTGCGCCCTCCTCCCTCCCTACCTCCCCCTCGCCCTCCTCCCTCCCTTCCTCCCCCTCGCCCGCCTCCCTTCCCCTAATCCCCCTCCCTCCCTCTCTCCCTCCCCCCCCCCCTTGCGAAGCTACGCACCAAAACACGCCGCTCCTCTCCCCACGCTCGCCCCACACGCACTCCAGGTCGCACAAAATGACTCTCACTTTCTTTCATGTTCGTTCCGTCAAGGGAGAATTGGCACGCACTTTCGACTTTTTCAAATTATTTCCTTTTATTGATTTTTTTTTAGAAAACTTTATAGTATTTTCTTCATTATTTTCATCTTGTTTTGTTCTCCCCCATTTTTGTTATTTTTTTTTAAACATTCATTTTCCTTTATTTTTGCATTTTTTTAAATGGTATATATTTTTATCAAGGCATACGGACGAGTTGTTTAAACAGTTGGAGAATGAATAATGATGATGATTATGAATAGTCTGATTTAGAGGCTGTAAAAAAAGTGAAATACTCGTAGTAAATGTAGTAGAATAATCGTACCAGTTGCAGTACCTGTAGGTAGCCGTAGCAGAAGTAGTAATAGTAGTAATAGTATTACTAGTAGACGTTACAAAAATACTACCGTAGTAATACAAGTATTGGCGATCACAATAGAGTATTAATTACAACAGCAGTCGGTGGGGGGGGGGGTATCTTGATAACATACATAGTTCTTATGATAACTTCATTAGCAATGGTAATAACCGCAATAACCACAGCAATAATATCACACAAGTCACAGTAACAACAGTGGCGATGAAGACGAAGTATAACTAACCCCAGAGCGCTAATTAGTATCAATCAAAACAGATGCAGAGGTCAGGCAAGGCTAAAGACCAACGTTTCCTGTTGCTTCATCCACGCACACACACACACACGCACACGCACATGTACACACGCACGCACTCACGCACGCTGGTCTCTCCTCACCTCCACGCGGTGTCCACGTGCTAGCTGTTCATTTTTTTTTCTTTTGTTCCTTTAGCGATTCACACAAAAGTTTTTTTTTCTTGTTATATGGTATTCAAATAACGTATGCGTAAAGGGGGATCTGTTGTGGTGTAAAATCGTAATGGCATGGTGTCGGTATGGTGTTACGTATTATTCGATAATAAAGTGTTATCTGATATTCCCGTGTTATTTGA
>NC_061847.1:5782897-5787897 GCF_019202785.1 Penaeus chinensis | reverse complement strand
TATATTATTATTGTTGTTATTATCATTATAATTATCATTGTTATCAGTATCATTATCATCATTAGTATTCCTTCTTTTATTATCATTATCATTATTGTTATCATCATTAACGTTGCTATTAATTCCATTATTATTACTTTTATCATTACTATTACTGTCATCATTATTATTATAATTTTTATCAGAATCAGGCAGACAGAGACAAAGAGAAAGATATGTATACACACACACACACACTCATACACACATATATATGCATGTATGTATATATCTGGATATATAGATAATACATATGCGTATTGATCATCATGTGTGTGTGTGTGTGTGTGTATGTGTAAATATGCATGTATGTAAATGTATATATAAATATATATATCTATATCACACAGCATATATATCTAAATGTAAACATATATATATATATATATATATATATATATACGTATACATATAGATAGATAGATAGATAGATAGATAGACAATAGACAGATAATCAAGAAAGACAGAGAAGAGAAGAGAGGAAGGAGTGGCAGTGCATGGCAGATAGAGTAGGGGGGATTTACCCTGCATGACCATGGCTGCCCAAGCCGTGCCTTTGTTCCAAGGGTGGCTGCCTGCCACGTCCTTATCATCAAGCACACTGCCTTTGCGGAAACGGAAGTGGATGATGTGTTTTTGCCGGTGTTTGAACTGCAGGTATATGTACCCGAACTTACACGCACATTCTAACACACACACACACGCGCGCGCACATACGCACATACACACACACACACACACACACATTCACGTGTATTCGGGCACACGCGCAAACACACGCAAGCACGCACATTCTAACACACACACACGCACACACACACACACACACACACACACACACACACACACACACACATTCACATGTATCCGGGCACACGCTCAAACACACGCAAGCACGCACATTCTAACACACACACACATTCAAATCTGCATGTGAACGTTCCCCATCACTCCTATGGCTTATCTGCCACTCTATTCATAACTTTGTCCCTGTCATGGCACGCCTTGGCACAAGCATCAACACAGAGAAGACAAGTAAGTACAGGAATGCGCTATGCTTTGTTTATTTTAACTCCCGCGTAAGAATTGCAAATACAATTGTCCTTGAACGAGACAGGAAGTGCTTGCCTGTATTTTTATCACTTTTTTTTTTTTTTTTTTTATTTACTTCTTTTAAAGAGAACCCGATTTCCCTTGTGGTTGGCAACTTGAATTGCAACTCGATATCTCTCGGCATCATTAAGACAGGAAGAAAAATGTGAATATATTTGACTGATATGCAGTTGCTATTTCCGTTGCTTATTGGTCAGCTTTCAATTATCAGCCTTGTATCAAACATCACTGCCAAAGCATGTCAATTATAAGCTAGAAATAATATTTATGAATATGATCCCATACATCACGTATTCTCATAACAACCTATATGAACAACAGGATGATTCATACAGAGAATAGTCTCATAAGGAATTTTTATTTCCAATTAGCACACCTTTAGTCGAACGCGAATGATCAATTCATAATCCATCATTCAAAAAATTGTGATCCCATCAACGATATACATAAAAAAAATATTAATAATTAAATTCAAAGAGCTGATTCAGGATTCACAGAACTAATCCAGCCAACGAAGTGCAACGGAAACTGACGAAGTAATTTCACTCAGGACAACCGATACCGCAAGCAACGTACCTTCTACCACGACAGTCACAAGCAGAATGACTGTCCACAACGAAGCACAGTGACTGGTTACAAGTGTCTATTTGGTTAATATGATGAAAACATGCTATCTACACACGAAAGAACGAAAACTATCTTTTATAATCCTCTGTGATATTGTATTGCCTCGCCGATTAAACAGTGTGTCGCGTGACTCTGCAAAACCTAGGGAGGCTTACGTCATTACTTTATTATTGTTCATCTTGTTTTTGTCATTATCATTGTTATCATTTATCATGATTAATATCATTAACATTAATATCATCATCACCACCACCACTGCCACCACCGCCATCTTCATGATGATCATGATGATGATCATGATTATGATCATGATCATGATCATCATAATCATGATCATGATCATAATCATGATCATCATCAATCATCATCATCATGATCATGATTATGATGATCATGATTATGATCATGATCATGATTATGATGATCATGATCATGATCATCATCAATCATCATCATCATCATCATTATGATGATCATCATGATCATCATGATCATCATCATCATCATAATCATGATCATGATCATAATCATGATCATCATAATCATGATCATGATCATAATCATGATCATCATAATGATGATGATGATGATGATTGATGATGATCATGATCATCATGATCATCATCATAATCATCATCTTCATCATCTTCATCATCTTCATGAGGATCATTATCATCACTCGTTATTTTTATTATTGTTATTGTCTTCATTATCACCAACGGGAGCAGTAACCGTAATAACACCGGCATAACTGCAATAGTGAAAATGAACTAGATAACAAGACATCATTTCCGGAAAAGAATTACAATTCCATTACTGGCATAAAAAAAACAACCACAACATTCATCCCGAATTGTAGTAAATTAGACTTGCACGCCGCTGGCATTAACAAACTTCAACATGAACATTTCCGATTCTACGGAGAAAACCGATTTTTGCAACAACAGTCGAATGGCCTTGAGATGTCGTTTTCCCTTCCCGGACAACGTCTTCTGGGTCGTTTATCCATCTTCAATTAATGAAACGGCTTTCGGGAAGCAGTTTTGAACGGGATTCAGTTCAGGATATTGTTATAAACCATTGTGAATCGGGGTCATTGAACGCAACTCCACTCCAGCGAATGCAAGATTTTGTCATAAACCATGGCCAGGATCACACACACACATACACGCACACCCTCGTCTGTGCAAGAGAGGGAAAACACAGTCCAGAAGTGTCTTTTATTCTCATCCGAACATCAGATTAAAAGGCTGCCTGTAAATTCACAGCCGCGGGGGAGACTGAAGCTAGTAACTTTCGTCCTTCCCTGGAGAGCTGGGGGACACCACGACCTCGATCTTCTTGCTCAGGGGGTCTCCTACGCCTCCCTTTCTTAAAATGGGGAAAAAAGCCTCTCAATGTTGTTTTGCCTTTTTCACTAAACCCTCAAGAACCTTTTCAATTTCTCTTTCTTTAACTGATGGAGAGGATTTTTTCGACTTCATCCCCCTCCCCCCCCCCTCCTTCACCGTGCACCATGGATATCGTGAGTTCTTCTTCCCTCCCTTCGTATTGTTCGTGAAAGCTCTCGAGTTACAAGGATTCCATTGATATCTCTTCACTTCCTTTCGAAGAAAACCTTGTAATTTCGCCTTCCTCCCTCTTATCCCTATCACTGGGAAACTCCTTACGACCTCGGGTTTCTCTCCATGGTATCACAAATGGCCTTCTCTGCCGCGTCCTCACCGAGACGGAAGTATACCCCGCAGCCTTAATTAATTACTATTACGGATTCGTTTCATTTAGTAAGAAAGAAAATCCCCTCCCCCCTCCCCCTCAAAAGATTTCGTTCAGCGCCAAAGTTCGTTCCTTTTTTTCGTTCGACGAGTGTGCCAATGACCCCGAGAGCACATTTCCTTTTCATCTTCGAGTGGGAAATGGGGCTACGTAACCCGATTTCCATTTCCTCGGCCTTTGGAGGAGACTTTGTAACGGCTCGCTTCCTGTGGGAGAGGTCTCACTGCTCTACTTTTACCTCTTTCCGAGGGGTGGGGTGGGGTGGGGGTGGGGGGTGTCGTAGTTTCCTTTTTTCTCTGGTGCTGATATGAAAAAAAAAAAATCTGCTTATTTCGAGAAAGGACTTTAAAGCTTTCTTTTCAATCTTACTTTGATGACACACCGGTAAGGTAGAGAGTGCCTCCTCATTAAAAAGGAAAAGGCTTATGGCAACTTTATTTTTCCTCATGGCATATAGTTTTTGTTCGTTTTTTCGTCTGTTATTCTCCTCAAGGCATAAAGTTTCCTTCTCGTGACACAAAATTCCCCTTTATTTTTCTCATGATGTAAGTGTCTCTTTCATGTTCCTCGCGGCGTAAAATTTCCCTTTATTATCCTCATTTATATTTTCCCGATTACATAATCTCATCCTTTTCCTCACAACAGAAAGTTTCTAATTACTATCCTCATAGGTCTCCCTTTCTCATCCACACAATTTTCCCTTGATTTTCCTCAAATTATAAAGTATCTCTCCATTTTTCTCACCAAATTAAAAACATTTCTTCAATATTCTCGCTATCCTCATGACAGAAAATCTCTTTTTATCTTCCTCGTAATATAAAACATCCCCTGATTTTCCTTTCCCTTTGTCCTTAGATTAGCCAATGCTTTCCACACCACCTTCTTATTCCATGATAATTTCCCTTTCTTATCCTCAGTTCTCCAGATTTCCCTCTTCTCTCTCTAATCTAAAATCAGTGCTCTTTTTTTTTTTTTACAGAAATTAATTACTTCCGGGTAACTAAATGATATCCTCAAATGTAAAATCAGTATTATTTTTTTATCTTTTACAGAAATAATTTGCTTCCTTGTAATCAAAGACGGGTGAATATCCTCATTCCCCCCAAATCCAAGATTAATACCCTTTTCTCTTCTTCTTCTTCTTCTTCTTCTTCTTCTTCTTCTTCTTCTTCTTCTTCTTCCTTTCTTCTTTTTTTGCAGGAATAATTTACTTATAACCAAAGGCAAACGAATTTCCTCATTCTCCTTAAATCCGAAATTAGTTTTTTCTTCCTCCTCCTCCTCCTCCTCCTCCACTTTTTCTTCTTCTTCTTCTTCTTCTTCTTCTTTTTCTTCTTCTTATTATTATTATTATTATATTCTTCTTCCACTTCTTCTTCTTCTTCCTCTTCTTCTTCTTCTTCTTCTTCTTCTTCTTCTTCTTCTTCTTCTTCTTCTTCTTCTTA
>NC_061847.1:5765397-5767897 GCF_019202785.1 Penaeus chinensis | reverse complement strand
AGATAGATAGACAGATAGATGGACTGACAAATTGATAGATAGCTATAGAGAGGTAGATAGATACATAGTTACATAATGGTATACAGATATGTAGGCATACTGATATATAGAATATATAGAGATTTGGAATGTATACATATGCCGACAGACTGATAAACAAATAGATACATGTGTAAGTGTGTGTAAGTGATGTAGGGATGTATGGTAATATGGGTATATATGATCCTGCCGTGTTATGTAATCGGTCCTTTTAATATTCTATAACTTAAGCAAAAAATTAAGTTTTTTTTTCTGCCAGTATTTTCTCGTATATTTGCATATATTTTCCTTGTTCAAAATAGAGAAAAAAAAACCCAAAAAACATGACATGATGTTGACAGCGAAATAATCAGTTTTCTCCTTGCCTCCCCCCCCCCACACACACACGGGCGCCTTCCCTAACAAGGAAATACTTTACCTCAAACATAAATTACCTCCAAGTAAAAAAAAAAAAAAAAAAAAAAAAAAAAAAAAAAAAATCTTACTTATTAACTCGAAAAACAACGAAAAAAGGAGAAAAAAGTGATAGACCATTTCCCTCTCTCCCGCGCATTCCCAGACCCCATCAGACCATCCCCAATGTTACCAGAAACTCCATCCAGGCCTGAAGCTTAAGGCCAGCGGACACGGAAGCTACGTGGGAAGAGGAACAGCCGTTTGTGTTGGTAATAGTTTTCCCCGCTGATGGCTAAAGGGTTGATGACACGCAGGCAGCTTCTGTTAAGCACGGAAGTCGGGTGGTAGCAACGCTTTAAAGGGATTGATGTGTATTGTTTACGTTTGTGATTGTCTGTTTGAGTGTGTCGTTATTTTTGTTTGTGTGTTTCTTTTTTTTTAATGAATTTCTTTTTATGTCAGTTTTCCGTTTCTTCCCTAAGTGAAAATAAGCAAACAAACTGTGCATAATTTAGATCAGTGTTTTTCAATTTTTTTTCTGGTCGTTACCTACTTTTCATACATGATCCCTGTCCATGGTCCACCACCAAGCATAAATGACCCATGACTACAGTGACTGTCTACAATCCTACGCTTATTAGTTCCATAAAAAAACACTCTAGCAAATCCTGTAATTTTACTGATTCCATTTTATATTTTTATTTTAAGTAGCCTTTGCTGAATCTCATATAATTATTGAAATACTACTAAAGAAGTAACATAATGCACCTATAAAGTGGCCATACTAAGAGTAATAAAAAATGGCATTATTGTGAAAAGCTGTTTCAACATTAATAGAATAATGATAATAATAATAATAATAATAATAATAATAATAATAATAATAATAATAATAATAATGATTATAACAATAATAACAATAATAATAATAATGATAATAATAACAATAATAATAATAATAACAACAATAGTAATAATAATAATAATAACAATAAAAAAACAAAATAAAAAAAGATTAGGAAACCTTAGAATCATATTAAGATTAAATCATTTACTACCCTAATACGTCTCAATGTTTTATTCTGTGTCAAGATAACATAAGCAGAAAAAAAAGCAATTGCACAGACAAACGAGGGATGTATTACTCATGCATCATTGCACATAGCTGTAGAGAACCTGAAAGTTCACTCCAATGGCCACAGCCTCCTCTAAATTCCTTCGGTTTTGTATATATATATCCTAAGATTATTGCTCTCAAAGGGCCATGTTGCAGAACCACCGATTTAGGTAATGATAGTGATAATAGGAATTGTTGATACTAATTGGGATACTACTACTCCGATTAATAATGATTAGACAGACTATCACTATAATGATCGTTATTATTATTGTATAAGAAAATCATGATGTAAATTATTAAAATATAAATTATAATTATGATGATGATAGTAATGATAATGATAATAATGATAGTGATGAAAGCAATAACAATAAAGATAACAATGATAATAAAAATGATAATTATAATGATGATAATAATGACAACAGCAACCACAATAATATTAATGATAATCATGATAATGATGATGATGATGATGATGATAATGATAATGATAATGATAATGATAATGATGATGATGATGATGATGATGATGATGATGATGATGATGATGATGATGATGATGATGATGATGATGATGATGATGATGATGATGATGATGATGATGATAATGATAATGATGATGATAATAGTAATAATGATAATTATTATTATAATGATAATGATAATGATAATGTTATTGTCGTTACCATCAATCACCATGATCACGACAGGAACGATCAAATCTTTAGTAACATGAACGACAATGAAATCTGCTTAAAAAACAAAACAAAAACAAAACAAACCAAAACAGACCAAAACCCAAACATTAGAATGAACAACATTGCTAATCCCCAAATCATTCCCATTCCGTGTAGAAAAGAGTGCCTTGAAGATTAATTACAAGAAAATCTCTATTCACACAAAACACTGTCTTTGTATCGTCGGTGTCGGTTTATCTGCAAA
>NC_061847.1:5757897-5760397 GCF_019202785.1 Penaeus chinensis | reverse complement strand
GGGGAAAGAAGGGAGTTAGGGAGAGGGAGGGAAGGGAAAGAAAGAGGGGAAAGGGCAAAGCAGGGAGAGTTAGCGGCGAAAGGAAGAATGAGAAAGGGGGGAGAGGGCAAAATAAGGTATATTCTTATCCACATTACCCATAGACGACGAAGTAAATTTGATATCCAACGCAATCGAGAAGAGGGAAGGGGAGGAAGAGAAGGGCAGGGGAAGGGAAGAGGCGGGGAGGTGGGAGGAGAAAGAGAGACAACAGGATGTGACGGGAGCTGGGGTGAGGGGGGGGGGGGCATCAAGCATTTAGAGGGGAGGACAGGGGGCGGCGCTCCCCTCCGAATTACTCCATTACTTTGATTACTCTGGTTAAGGCTTTGTGGTGTCAGAGGAAGCTGCAAATTGAAGCGGAAAATGCTTCCTATGGGTGCTTATGGATTTAGTTGCAGATGGCATGTTCTCTTCACAAAAATGCACACACACACACACACACACACTCACACACATATGTGTGTGTATATATATATGTGTATATATACATATATGTATCTATATAGTATATATACCTATATATATATATATATATATATATATATATATATAAATATATATATACATATATATATATATATATATATATATATATATATATATATATATATGTACGTACGTATGTATGTATGTATAAATGCATATACAAACATACATAAAAAGGCATTGATATATATATATATATATATATATATATATATATATATATATATATAAAAATCCATACCTTTTATATATATATATATATATATATATATATATGTATAAATATAAATATACATATATATATATATATGGTATGGATTTATATATATATATATATATAAAGTATAGATTTATATATATATATATATATATATATATATCCATGCATTTTTATGTATGTTTGTATATGCATTTATACATACATACATACATAAATACGTACACACACACACACACACACACACACATATATATATATATATATATATATATATATATGTATGTATATCTATTTATTTATACACACATATATAAAGTCATATATATATATATATATATATATATATATATATATATATATATATATGTATATATATGTACACACACATATATAGACACATTTCGATTTCCGCTTGTGTGTGTCTGTGTGCGAGTGTGTGTGCGTGTGTGCACGTGTGTGTGTGCGCGTTTTTATTATAATGTTACATTATAATATATGTGTACTGCAAAGTAGAGTCATAATGACCTTTGTTAGAATTTGGTATACCGAATACCAGATTCCCTTCAACATATACAAGCTACGTCGCCCTAACTACGTCATGTACATTGCATATTCATTGCATGACCGTCTCCCCAGCCAAGTCTTCTGGTATCCTTACTGTGTGAACTTTTTTCTCCTGTCTAGACGTAGCGCACTGCAATTTAACTCACGAGTCATGTTAGTTTTTCTTTACCGGTAGAATACTGGCGGAAATCGAAGTGCATCATATCAGAAAGGTATGTGTTGATTATGCACGTCATTCTGTAATCGGAAAATTAGACAAACTTCTCCATTTATAGTGCTACGTTGAATATACCTGTCATTAGATTTTGATTAGGCGTCTCACCATACTTCCTTAATGATTTGTCACATGCACACTAGGAAGGATGCAATTTGGAAATAATGTTATACATCTTAAATAACCTATCAAATCTCTACATTACAAATGGATATTTTCTTTTCAATTAGTGTAGTAACTTATAAAATTTGAAATTATTATTACTTTACATCAAGGTACAGCAGGGTTGTTTGATCGTAAAATAGTATATCAGTGTAAGAGGGAATTCACGCATTTTATATACTTTATATATTAGTTGTATTAATTAGATTTTTTCTTTGTGTCTAGAAACTACTAGGTTTAGAAATTACCACTCACTAGATTTGCCAAACCAGCTACGAATCACAAGACTATTACACCATCTGTATTACAAGCCAGTTGCTAAGCCATTTCTGGGATTATTATTATCATTTGTTTTTTTTACAAATTATATAAAGTGAGGTAAATTGGATAATACCACAGTTTATGAAAACATCTGTTTTTTTTTTTCTTTTCCTTTTTTTTTTCATTTTCATTTTCTTTTTTTCAAGGGAATGCAATTCAAGATTGCAAATAAAAATCGTAGTGATCAGTATGAGTATCTTACAAAAAGATACTCATACCTTACAAAAATCTTGCTCGATTCTTATACACAATTCTTTTAGTTTTTGTAATGAAATGATATATATTTTACAGTCAAGGGACATATAATTGCCAGATATTTTAAAACCTTGTTACAAATTGCTTTGTTGATGATGATTATACATAATTATTATATTCTCTTGAGTGCTCCTCTTTAACAAAAAACAGTTCTCTGTCAGTTGAATTGTTGCCAATATATAACACATGCAGATCAGAAATAATGCACAAAAGTCGACTAGAGAAAACATAAACAT
>NC_061847.1:5730397-5732897 GCF_019202785.1 Penaeus chinensis | reverse complement strand
GAGAGAGAGAGAGAGAGAGAGAGAGAGAGAGAGAGAGAGAGAGAGAGAGAGAGAGAGAGAGAGAGAGAGAGAGAGAGAGAGAGAGAGGGAGAGAGTGACTATTGCAAATATATAATAAATATGTTTGAGATACATAGAGAGAGAGAGAGAGAGAGAGAGAGAGAGAGAGAGAGAGAGAGAGAGAGAGAGAGAGAGAGAGAGAGAGAGAGAAAGAGAGAGAGAGAGACGGAGAGAGAAAGAGAGAGTGAGACGGAGGGAGAGAGAGAGCGAGAGAGAGAGAATTTGGATTGTATTTGACATATGTTGTATATATATTTTAAAGCCTGTGAACATGAGTAATAAATAGCCTCAAAATAAAAATTACAACAAGAGGAAAAGAAAAGGAAAGAAAAAAAGGTGTCACGAACTTAACATTACAATTGACTAATTTCCATAGCCCTTTATTACTTTCAATTCAACCACAAACGAAGTCAATTATCGTTTTCAGTATTGTGTTGTCATTCTCATCTGACTCAATGGATATAACACCCACTTTGAGAAGCCAGAAAGACAAATGAAGTATATGGCTGTATATTGTTATGTAATTACTTGTAATGTGATTGTATTCAGTAATAGAAGAAAAAGCAGAGAGAATGGAGAAAACGAAACAGGGATAGGTAGGGGAAGGAGTAGTAAAAGGAATGATAATTAAACAGTAAGATTTTCCCCATCTTTATACTGTCTCATGGAGGCCTAAACAACTTATAGAGAGCCTTGAAATTGGGAGTCTATCGAGCACGAAAGTTTATTATAATAGCCAGTACAACTCTTACACGACGCCCGAACGATGAGGGAAGGGCTCATGCTGAACAAAATGAATAAAACAACAAAGGGAAGAGTAGTGACCACAAGACAATGCCTGAGGTCTTTTCGATTTGCCGCTTCCTCAGGGCGTGAAGAAGCAATAAAACGAAGAGGCTTTCAAGACATTACATTGTGTTTTCCTGTTTTTCCCGGACGACTGGCTAAGCAACTGTTACGAACAATGGCAAGTGGCAGTGACAAGATGCATTACGACGTGTTACGAATCCTGACGCTCTCCTATCACATAGTCACGACGTAGGTATAATTACCCAAAAAAATTTACGACTCGTCACAACTTCTGAACGACTTTAACACGACCTCCCGGGTCATCATAGGCGCGATGCAGTCTTTAGCTATCGATATGGGCTATGATGTGACTTTCTTTTATTCTGAATCACATTAAGAAAGGTTCGAACACTGCAAGCGGCGTTTTATAACATCAACAATGTTCATTCATCGTGGATTTGCCGTGCTCGCGTCGTGCGTGTCGTGGGCTTTCGTGACACACCGAGACTCTCTCACACACTGTCAGGGCCATTTTCCGCTAATGTTCACGAATCATCTCGACACTTAGTACGACACAGCTACGACTACTAAAACACCAACACGACACCATTTCGACCACTTGGATACCATTTCGACCACTACGAAATCATGACTACTACGACGACCACCAGGATACCACAACGACATTACTGTGACATAAAACGGTCTCTATTTTTTCAGGACTTGCCCAGAATTCTACAACTCCGTCAAGACTTCTCATTGTACATTACTCAATGTTAATCAGCGTTTAAAACCTTTAGGTGTTCGAAAGAGGGAAAATTGGACATCGAAAATTACCGTGGAAATGCATTCGTGAGGATTAGAATTCGAAGAAAAAAATAAGAAATAAAAAAAAAATAAGAATGAGCTCAAGATACTGGATACCATTCCACTTGCGTTTTAATAATTTCACATACACCCTACAGCATCTATAATCGTGAACAGCGAATAGTATAAAGTGATTCTCAATCTATTTTCGAATTCGAAGTTCCAGTTTTAAAATAGATACCTATGTCTAAATTACTGCAAGCACAGAATATGTTGCAAGCGTTGCAGTGTTGAGAATAAAGTTCCAGTTAAATTTGTTTAAGACATGTTATGTTAAGATTAGGTAAGATTACGTCAGGTTAGGCTTAGTTAAAAAATAAATTGTTTATGATACCCTGTAAAGCTAACATGCATGTGAGAGCTTAAGATAATGTTTATGATTCTGTTAGACCCTTAAGACAACGATTTTACACTAACGACAATGCAAAACATGCTTGTTAGTTTCAGATCTTTGTATAATCCCCTCCCCCCCCCCAAAAAAAAAAAAAAAAAATGACCGCGCCAAAGTCAGTCTAAGATTATTATAGTTTTAAGTGTCAAAATGTGGATCTAACGTGTAACTAAATAACTGTACTGAATGAAATATTCACATGATTTCGATGGAGTCAGTGATTTACAAGTAACAGACAATCAAAAATACTGAGATTTTCCTTTTTCTACTAAATATTTCTGCAATGTAATTTCTGCTATTTTTTATTCCATCATCTTCCATTCTTTTCTCCATTTTATTATATTTACTACCATAGCACTATAGTCTTATATCAACATAGACATGAAAAGAAGA
>NC_061847.1:5720397-5722897 GCF_019202785.1 Penaeus chinensis | reverse complement strand
ATATAGAGAGTAATGATAGCAAGAGAAGGAAAAAAGGAGAGAAATATAAAGAGGAATGATAGAGAGGGAAAAAGAGAATATAGAGTGTAATGATAGAAAGAGATGGAAAAAAGGAGAAATAGGGAGAGGAATGGGAGAAAGAAAGGGAGAAATGGGAAATATAGAGAGGAAGGATAGAAAGAGGTGAGTGTAATGATAGAAAGGGATGGAAAAAAGGAATGTAGAGAGAGGAAATGGGAGAGAGAAAGGGGAAAATGGGAAATATAGAGAGGTATGATAGAAAGAGGTGAGAAAGAACTGGAAAGTAGAAGAATTATAGAGACGAATAACTGAAAGAGGAGACAGAGGATTCGATAATAGAAAGTTGGAAGAGACAACTGATGGAAAAAGGAAAAACTGAGGAAGATGAGAGAGAAAATTGGGAAAAGGGAGAATATATGAAGAAGAAGGGAAAATGACTGATACTTATAAAGGAAATGTATAGAGAAAGGTGGGAGAGAAAGCTGGAAATAAAGGAGAAAGAAAGAGAGAAACAATAAAGAGAAAGAGGGGAGAGAGAACTGGGAAAAAAATAAAAAGAACAGAGAGAATGAGGGTCAAGAAAACTGGAAAAGGGGAAAAGAAAAGATAAATAAAGAAAAGGAAGAAGGAAGAGAACTGGAAAAAAAGGAAAAATAAAGAGAAAAAGAGGAGACAGGCAAAAGAAGAAATGAAGAAGGAAATAATAGAAAGAAAGGGTGAGGGAAAGCTGGAAAAAGAGGAAAAGTAAAGAAAAATAATCGAGAGAGAGAAATAGAGAGAGAGAGAGAGAGAGAGAGAGAGAGAAGAGATAACAGGAAAAAAGAGAAATAATGAGAGAAGGGAAGACGACAGAGGATAGATTCGCGAGAGAAACAGGGGGAACCAAAAAAGAAGGACATAGAGAGATGAAGAGAACAGAAAAAAAACAGAGAGGGAGAAAGAAGAAGGAGCAACACTGAAAGAGAAAATAATAACACCCCTTCCCTTGCAACGTACTCCACATGTTATGTATTGCAACCTGATTGCAAACTTTCACCACAACTCTCCTTCATTCTCATTCCACCCTCTCTTTATCTCTCTTCCTCCCTATCTCCTTTTCCATCCTCTTCCCCCCCAACCCCTTTTCTCCCTTGCTTCCCTCCGTTCTTCTCTTCCTTTCTCCTTTCCCTCCCTTTCGTCCCCTTTCCCTCACTTTCTTCAACCTTTCCTGCATTTCTTCCCCCTTTTCTCCCTCCATTCTTCCTTTCCTCTCTTCCTCCACCCTTCTTTTCCTTTCTTTCTTCCCTCTTCCTTCCTTCCTTGCTCCCTTTCCTTCCTTCCTTCCCCTTTTTCCTTCTATCTTTCTTTCCTTCCTTCCTTCCTTTTTTCTCCCTACCTTCCCCCCTATCCTCCAGCCTTTCCTCCTTTCCTTCCTTCCCTCTCTTCCTTTCCCTTTCCCTCCTTTCCTTCCCCTCCTCCACCCTTTCCTCCCTTACTTCCCTCCCTTCCTCCACCCTTTCCTCCCTTCCTTCCACCCTTCCCGCCCTTCCTTCCACCCTTTCCTCCCTTCCTTCCACCCTTTCCTCCATTCCTACACCCTTTTCTCCCCTCCTCCACCCTTTTCTCCCCTCCTCCACCCTTTCCTCCCCTTCCCCCACCCTTTCCTCCACCCTTTCCTCCCTTCCTTCCACCCTTCCCTCCCTTCCTCCACCCTTTTCTACCCTCCTCCCTACCTCCCTCGCTCCCTCCCTTCCCTAAACACGGCACAAGATACTCACAATATTTCTTTCAGGCACGTCAAAAGTGGTGCAGTAATTGATACCAATGATCCAGTACACTGTACCAGACGTAGGGTTATATTCATCGTGTTCGTAGAAAATCCACCTGTAAGGGAGAAGAGAGAGTATAAAAGGAAGGAAGGAAGGGAGGAAGAAAAAGAACAGCGATATAAGATGATAACAAAAGCAATACTAATAATGATAATGATAATGATATATTAATAACAGTAATAATAATGATGATGATGATGATGATGTTGATGATAATAATAATAATAAAAATAATAATAATAATAATAATAATAATAATAACGACAGTAATAATAATAGTAATAATAGTAATAATAATAATACTGATAATGATAATTATCATTATCATCATTATTATTATAATTATGATAATAATAATAATAGTAATAATGATAATAATGATAATAATAATAATGATAATAATAATAATTATTATTATCATTATTATCATAATTATAATAATGATAATAGAAATAATAATCATAGAGATAACAATAATGATGATAATGATAATAATAACAACAATAGAGATGGAAATGATAATCATTATCATTCTTATTAACATTATAACGACAATGAAAATGATAAACACTGATAATGACAATAGTAATGATAATAATAATAATAACAATAATAATAATAATAACAATAATAATAATGATAATAATGATAATAATAATAATGATAATAAT
>NC_061847.1:5689494-5705297 GCF_019202785.1 Penaeus chinensis | reverse complement strand
TGGAAAAAAACAGCATCAAAATGAACAGATGACCATATGCAAACAAGGCAGTAATCCCCTTTGCTAATGAACTAGGGTCAGGCTTCAGCTAACTTCACCTGATGGGGGTAAACCTGGACAGTTGAGGAGGGATATGGTGGCGCGGTGGGGAGGGAGGGGGGGAGGGGGGTCAAGGGGATGGGGAGTAGGGTGAGGGAAATGGCTGAGGGCTTGAGTTGGTTTGGTTGGTTTGGGTTGACTTGGGTTGATTTTGGGTTGGCTTAGGTTTGCTTAGGTTGACTTGGGTTGATTTTGGGTTGGCTTAGGTTGCTTAGGTTGACTTGGGTTGATTTTGGGTTGGCTTAGGTTGCTTAGGTTGACTTGGGTTGATTTAGGTTGACTTGGGTTGATTTTGCGTTGGCTTAGGCTGACTTGGCTTGATTTTGCATTGGCCAGGTTGACTTAGGTTGGTTGGCTTAGGTTTACTTGGGTTAATTTGGGTTGGTTTCGGTTGATTTTCGGGCTGGCTTAGGTTGACATGGGTTAGATTGCATTGATTTGGTTTGGTTGCGTAGTCTGATCCGTTTGGCTTTAGGTTAAAAGTTCGTTCTGTGTTATAAGTTGGTGGTGTTTAACTCCTCGGGTTTGAAATAGTTGTATATCTGTATGTCTATTTATCTTTCTATCTATATGTCTGTTTATTAATCTGTCTGCAGGTATACCAGCCTATCTGTTTTGTTTTGTTTTCTAGCTAGCTATCTGTCTGTCTATCTAGCTTATATCTGTTTATCTATCTCTCTGTCTAGCTTCCCTCCCTCTCTCTCTCTCTCTCTCTCTCTCTCTCTCTCTCTCTCTCTCTCTCTCTCTCTCTCTCTCTCTCTCTCTCTCTCTCTCTCTCTCTCTCTCTCTCTCTCTCTCTCTCTCTCTCTCCCCCTCCCTCTCCCTCCCCCTCTCTCTCTCTCTCTCTCAATCTCTCTCTCTCTCTCTCTCTCTCTCTCTCTCTCTCTCTCTCTCTCTCTCTCTCTCTCTCTCTCTCTCTCTCTCTCTCTCTCTCTCTTTAAGTTCTGTTTTGCATAATCTGAGCTTAGTGTAGCTCTGCTTGCATTAATCCAGTTGGGTTACTCATCATGCTGTTACGCATGGATGTCGCTTGAGGATAGATCGCTCCGATTTATTGCTTGTGGGCGTGTGACGGAATCTTCAAATGGGTTATGTCAATTTTAGTTTAGTTCTCCCTCTATGTGGTGTCCTCGTCCTCCTCCTTCTCCTTTCCGTTTTTTTTTTTTTTTTTTTTTTTTCTTCTTTTTTTTAGTGATGAGGTCTCTTTTTATTCGGTTTCTTTCTGTTGCAATTGTTTATCTCACACTTTTGCCATTTGTGTTTTGTTTTAGGAGAGTCTTTCCTCAAAAGGCTCTTTAAGTCCAGGGAAGTCAAGTATTGCACAGTCTGCAACAGTAACTGCAGTGTTTTGTTTATTTGCTTGTTTGTGTGTGTCTGCTGTGTCTACATTTTCATATGTGTACACGTTTCTGTTGCCGTGTTTTTGGTCAACACTTGCAATGCTTAAAACTCCTATTGCATTGTTTTTCTGTTCCCTGTCTTCTCTCTCTCTCTCTCTCTCTCTCTCTCTCTCTCTCTCTCTCTCTCTCTCTCTCTCTCTCTCTCTCTCTCTCTTCCTTCTCTCTCTCTCTCTTCCTTCTCTCTCTCTCTCTCTTACTTCTCTCTTTCTCTCTCTTCCTTCTTCCTTTCTCTCTCTTCCATTTCCCTTTCTCTCTCTTCCATTTCCCTTTCTCTCTCTTCCTTCTCTCTCTCTTCCTTCTCTCTCTCTCTCTTTCTCTCTCTTCCTTCTCCCTTTCTCTCTCTTCCTTCTCCCTTTCTCTCTCTTCCTTTTCCCTTTCTCTCTCTTCCTTCTCACTCTTTTTTTTCTCTCTTCCTTTTCCCTTTCCTCTCCTCCCCCTCCCCCCCTCTCTCCCAAGCGATTGCAACTTTTCGTGTTGTAGGTTCTCGCTTGCGGATAATTACAAGCTTGCGCATCGCCAGTAACGGTACTTGCAACACCGGCGAAGAAGGCGGAGGAAGAGGAGGAAGAGGAGAAGAAGAAGAATGGGAAGGGGAAGGAGGAAGAGGAGAAGAGGAGGAGGAGAAGGAGAATGGGAAGGGGGAGGAGGGAGAGGAGGAAGAGAAGAAGAAGAAGAAGAAGAAGAAGAAGAAGAAGAAGAAGAAGAAGAAGAAGAAGAAGAAGAAGGAAGAAGAGAGAAGGAAAAGGAAAAGGGAAAGGAAAAGGAAAAGGAAAAGGAGAAGAAGAAGGGGAAGGAGTAGAAGGAGGTAGATTTTGCAACCACCGACATTTTCCTGTTATGCGAAGGCCGCTGACGTCATCCGCGGGGTGATGTAATATGTATACACACATCGCTGTTTGTCCTGCTGGCGCGATGCTGCAGCACGCGCCGCCATGTATGCAACAGGTCACGTGACTGCCTGCCTGTCCTCCTCCTCCTCCTCGTATTCATATTTTTTTCTTCCTCATCGCCCCCCGTCCCCTCCCCCCCTTCTTCTTCTTCTTCTCCTTCTGCGTCTTCTTCTTCTTGTGTGTGTGTGTGTGTGTGTGTGTGTGTGTGTGTGTGTGTGTGTGTGTGTGTGTGTGTGTGTGTAGAGCATCTATGTATGTATATAATGAACGAATGTATTTATATGTGCACATTTCTTTGTGTGTGTGTGTGCGTGTGTGCTTATATTGTAATCAACGTTTCTCATATTGTCTATCCATGATCTCAGTGTAACTTGACTACAAAAAATACAAATGAAAGAAAAGAAAAAAGATAAAGAAATCTGTTTCGGCGCCGCCCGGCAGAAGAGATAGCGAGCCGCAGACACAGATGAGAGGGGGGGTGGGGAGGGGGGGTGCGCAGACGCAGAGTGGGGGAGGGAAGAAGGGAGGGAGGGAAGGAAGGAAGGAAGGAAGGCAGGAATGAGGGAGGGAGGGAAGGAAGGAAGGAGGTCAGGAAGGGAGGGAAGGAGGAAGGGAGGAAAGGAAGGCATGAGGAAGGAGGGCAGGAAGGGAGAGAGGAAGGAAGGAAGGGAAGGAGGAAGGGAGGGAGGAGGGAAGGAAGGAAGGAGGGAAATAAGGAAGAAAGAAAGGGTGGGAGGAAGGAGGGAGGGAAGGAAGGTAATAAGGGAAGATGTTGCTTCTGTTGTTGTTATAACGAAAACAAGAACGGTGAAATTACCTTGTTTAGTGTTCGTTGTTGGGAGTGTTGATGGCATTGTTTTTGTTTTTGTTCTTGTCCTTGTCATAATCAACATCGTCGTCGCCATTGTCTCTCCGTAGAGGTCGTTAATTAACAAAATGATTATGACTCATTCATAGAAACTTCACTCAACCGTCATGTGCATTTCTGCGGAGGGAATGGAGAGTGGGGAAAGGGGGAGGTGTGAGAGAGAGAGAGGAGAGAGAGAGAGAGAGGAGAGAGAGAGAGAGAGAGAGAGAGAGAGAGAGAGAGAGAGAGAGAGAGAGAGAGAGAGAGAGAGAGGTTTAGAGAATGGGGGAATGGGAATGAGACAGAGACAGGGAGTGAATGTCTTTATCAGCGTGAAGGGCGGCTGGGGGTGGGGGTGGTGGTGGGGGGGGTAGAAGGTGGGGGCAGATCTAACGATAACACATTTGAATGTCGCCCTCGGAAAGGATGGGGGCAGTGGGGGGGGGGGGCTGGAGGGGATAGGTGAGGGGAGTGGGAAGGGGGGGGGGGCGTTGGGGTATGCTATTAAAGAGAATTTATGCTCTCCATATTACTACGCGAGACTATTAGACTTTTAGGCTTGTTTGGAACAAAAGAACTCGACAGGGTATTGCACATGAACAAGTAGAGAGAGAGAGAGAGAGAGAGAGAGAGAGAGAGAGAGAGAGAGAGAGAGAGAGAGAGAGAGAGAGAGAGAGAGAGAGAGAGAGAGAGAGCGAGAGACTGCAGATGGGCAGAGCATAAAAAGCGGAGGGGAAGAGACCACGTGCGGTAGGGGAGGTGGAGCACATGTGTGGGTGAGCGCTCGGCGTGGGCGCCACGTGTGGGCGGGGCGGCCCGCACGGGCAGCGTCACGCGGCCTGGACGGTATCGCGTGCAGTGGCGAGCGGGCAGTACGCAGTGCGGCCGCCGCGATATCGATTGCGCGGGCCGACCGCCCCCCTGGCGCCGCGTGCAGCGTCGCCGTCATCGGATACGTCATCGCGAACGTCACGGCCCAAGTCTCTTTTCTCTCTCACTTCGCCTCCTCCTCCTCCGCCCCTCGTCCTCGTCATCCCTCCCCTTCATCTCTTGCTGGGACTCCCACGCACGCCCCCTTCGGGTATCGGGTTGCCGTCGCGGGGGCTCGCGTGCGTCGCGTCATGGGTGGAGGCGAAGGGAAAATGAAACTCAAAAAAAGGAAACAGTGGGAGGAGGATAAGATGAGAATACGAAACTGAATACAGCGCACAAAGGAAAACGCGAAATGAGATACAGGCCCTCAAAAAATAACTAATAAAAATAAATTAATAAAACAAACAAATAAATAAATAAATAAACGCGAAACAGAAAGGATATCTTATTTCATCCACCATCAAACGACCCGTAAATAAGCAACAAGGCTGTGAATTATATAAGGCAGAAGGCAGGTCACTGAAGGAAGGGGGGGGTGGGGGGGGGGGGGGTGACGGGGAGACAGATCATGGCGTGACAAGGTAAAAATGGGCACCGGAAGTGAAAGTATTAGGTCTTCCGAGAGAGGGAGGGGGAAACAAGGAGACAGACAGACAAGCAGAGCAGAAGCAGAAAAAGAAGGAGAAGAGGAAGAAGAAGAAGGAGAAGAAGGAGAAGAGAAGAAGAAGAAGAAGAAGAAGAAGAAGAAGAAGAAGAAGAAGAAGAAGAAGAAGAAGAAGAAGAAGAAGGAGAGACAGAAACATAGAAAGAAAGAAAAGGAAAGGGACAAGAGACAGAAAGAGAGGGGGTGGGGGACGAGAACGAGACAAACAGACAGACAGAATGAAAGTAAACCAAAGAAAAAAAAGAAAAAAAAAAAAAAAAAGAAAAAAAAATAGACAGACCGACAGACACGCACAGACTAAAGGAGGGAGAGCGAGAGTGTGAAGTACTTGTAAACTCTTGTCCTGTTCTTGAAATTGAGCCCAGTCGAGGGTCCCTTGCTGAAGTTACTAGGTTTATGGCAACATTTGTGTAATGAGGGCGAGTTTGTAGACCGGGTGGTGGACAGTGCACTGGTAATATATTTTGCAATCTTCCACGTTGCAAATTCACGCTCGTTACCATTATTATTATTATTATTGTTATTATTATTCTTGTTGACGTCGGTGTTGATTTCTTATTGTTATTTTATTGTTATTATTATTATTGGTATTGTCGCTATTGATACGATTGTAATAATTAGTAGTAGTATTAATAATAGTATCATTATTATTGTTATAATTGTGTTATTATTATCATCATCATCATCATTGACACTATTAGTAGTAGTAATAGTAGTAGTAGTAGTACTTTTACTCTTATTAATGTATTATTACTACTGTCTCCTCTCTCTTCTCTCCCTTCTCTCTCTCTCTCTCTCTCTCTCTCTCTCTATATATATATATATATATATATATATATATATATATATCCTCTCTCCTCCCTCTCTCTCTATATATATGTCTCCTCTCTATCTGTCTAACTATCTCTGTCTCTTCTCTCTCTCTCTTTTCTTCTCTTCTCTCTTCTCTTCTCTTCTTTTCTCTCTCTCTCTTTTCTCTTGTCTCTCTCTTTTCTCTTCTCTGTCTTTTCTCTTCTCTCTCTTTACTCTCTTTTTTCTCTTCTCTCCCCCTTCTCTCGCTCTCTCTCTCTCTCTCTCTCTCTCTCTCTCTCTCTCTCTCTCTCGCTCTCTTCCTCCCTCCCTCCCTCTCCCTCCCTCCCTCTCCCTCTCCCTCTCCCTCCCCCTCCCCCTCCCCCTCTCCCTCCCCCTCCCCCTCCCCCTCCCCCCCCCCCCCCCCCCTCCCCCTCTCCCTCTCCCTCTCTCTCTCTCTCTCTCTCTCTCTCTCTCTCTCTCTCTCTCTCTCTCTTATTTTTCTGACGCACTCAAAAAAAAAGAAAAAAAAAAGAAGAAGAAATAAAAAAGAATGAAAGAAAGAAGTCCATTCTCTTTGGACGCGTTCGTAGCGCCACGGGCCGAGGGAGAAGCAAGTGTCTCTGTGACGGAAACATGTATCCCGTAAACTTGCGTGATCTTTAAATTTTACCGGTGAATCCCGACTCCCTGTTAACCGGCCCGTGGAAGCGCTATTACTTTTTCACGTGTGATTACAGACGCGGGATGCAATCTGGTGCGAGTTTGGTGGCTAAAAAGCGTGACATTTAAAAGATGAATAGAGGCAGAAAAGTTGGTGACGTCATGTCTGGGCACATGATACTGCGAGAGGCCTCGAGGTCCGCGTTTCTTTTGTTCTGGTTTACTACTCTTGGTTTTTTCTTTTTCTTTTTTCTTCTTTTTTCGTTCTTATTTCTTCCTTTCTCTTTTTTGTCTCTCTTTTTGTTTTCCTTTTTTCTGTTCTCTCGGTCATTCTTTCTCTCCTCCTTTCTCTCTTTCTTCCTTTCTCTTCTTTCTCTCTTTCTTTTTTTTCTCTTTCTCCCTTCCTTCCTTTCTCTTTTTCTCTTCTTTCTCTTCTTTCTCTTCTTTCTCTTCTTCTCTTCTTTCTCTCTTTCTTCCTTCCTCTTCTTTCTCTCTTCCTTCCTTCCTCATGTTACTCTCTTTCTTCCCTTTTTTTCTTTCTTTCTTTCTTTAATCGCATACATTTGGCCTCATCTTTCGCCTGCCTCGGGATCTGCGCGAGGGCCTGCCTGCTCGTTCGTCTGCACGAGTTTATGCGCCTGGACGATCCGAGGGGCGTTCCGGGCGCGTTCAACAACTCGCGATAATCAAAACCCGCGGTGATGAAGTGCGCCATTTTTTTTTTTTTTTTCTTCTTCTCTCCGGCTCTCTTCGATGGCGTTTTGTTAAGCCTCTCAATGCCCGTGTTTTATGTTAGTTAAAGACTGTACGCACGAGAGACGAGAAGAGAGGGAGGAGGAGGAGAAGGAGAAGGAGAAGGAGAAGGAGAAGAATCATACCTGGAGGAGTCCTATTTACGACGGCGTCTGTCAGCAGATGGCGCTGTCGTGGCTCAGAAACACCTACCATCACCGGCAGTCGTTGCAAATTGCTTGTCTGTTCATCGCTTCAAGATGCACTCAGGTGTCTCTTAGTTGGTCCTGTGATTACGAGGAAAATAATGGATAATGATAGACTCGTGCGTTTTCGCCATTTGTTTCGGCTCCAGTGGCTGGGGGGAGTTATTGTTATTGTTATTATTATGGTTGTTGTTGTTGTTCTTATTATTATTATTATGATTATTGTTATTACTTTGTATTGTCGTTTTTGCGTGGTTGGTGTTAGCGCGATATTGGTAAAGCAGTTTGTGTCTGTTTAACACACACACACACACACACACACACACACACACACACACACACACACACACACACACACACACACACACACTCTCTTACTTACTTACTTACTTTTACACTACACACATTACCCACCCACCCCTCAGGCACACACTCCACTCCCCCCCCCCCCCACTCCCCTCCCATCTCCCCCGTCCTCTCGTCCCCACCTCGTACAGTCGGGAGGGAAGTGTGCCACGTCGCGATGTCCTTCCAGCTACCCTTCCCTCCCCCCACCCCCCTCCATCCAGCTCCCGCCCTTAGTCTCTCCCCCCCCAACTCCCCACTCCCCTGCTATCTCCCCTCTCCCCCCAACTCCCGCCCCTAGTGTCTTCCCCCAATCCCCGTTCCCCCCAACTCCCGGCCCTAGCCTCTCCCGACGCCGCTAATGCGTGGCAGCGGAGGAGAGCGGAGATCCTGGTGGCGCCAGGGGGGACATCCGCAGTGTTGTTCCGAAGGCGTGTGGAGCAGACTTTCCTTCGAGTGTGGGAGGGGGGGATGGAAGGGGAGGGGAAGGTGGGGGGGATAGAAGGGGAGGGGAAGGTGGAGGGTGATGAAGGGAGGAGGGAGGGGATCGGAAAGGGGGAGGTAGGAGATGGGGGAGGGTAGGGAGGGAAGGGGAGAGAGGGAGGTAGAGGCATAGGCTACTGGGAAACTTATTTTGTTTGTGTAACTATCTGTGTGTGTGTGTGTGTGTGTGTATGTGTGTGTGTGTGTGTGTGTGTGTGTGTGTGTGTGTGTGTGTGTATGTGCATGTGTGTTAGAGAGAGAGAGAGAGAGAGAGAGAGAGAGAGAGAGAGAGAGAGAGAGAGAGAGAGAGAGAGAGAGAGAGAGAGAGAGAGAGAGAGAGAGAAAGAGAGAGAGAGAGAGAGAATTTTATTTGAAAAGTTTGTTTACGGAAAAAAAAAAAAAAAATCTGAAAACTTCTTTCACCCGCTCCTTTTAGCACGGCGCATCACTGGTGTTCTAGGAAGTGCGTTTATGATGAACAACTTACATTATCCTCAAGGCGATAGTTGACACACTTCCTGGGAAAGATTTTAACCCTTGGATTATTTTTTACCGCAATTCTGTGCTTATATGGGTGCCAGTGCCAGTGCCAGTGCGGTATTGAGGCCGCGGCGAGGCTCGAGAACATGTGCCTGGTCTGTCTGTCTCCCCATTTTCAGCTCTTGAAGATGGCACACTTTTGATGGGCGGAGAGATCGGCTCTGTATAAGGAATGTTTAAGGATTGCTTTCTCTCTCTCTCTCTCTCTCTCTCTCTCTCTCTCTCTCTCTCTCTCTCTCTCTCTCTCTCTCTCTCTCTCTCTCTCTCTCTCTCCTTCTCTCCCTTCCTCCCTCCCTCCCCCTCTTTCTCTCTCATTTTTACTCTCATGCTCTCTCACCATCACTCTCATGCTCTCTCACTCTCACTCTCACTCTCTCTCATTCTCTTTTTCATTCTCTCTCACTCTCTCTCACTCTCATTCTCTCTTACTCTCACTCTCACTCTCATTCTCTCTCACTCTCATTCTCATTCTCTCTCACTCTCATCTCTCTCTCTCTCTCTCATTCTCTCTCTCTCTCTCTCTCTCTCATTCTCTCCCTCCCTCCCTCCCTCCCTCCCTCCCTCCCTCCCTCCCTCCCCCCTTCTCTCTCACTCTCCCTCCCTCTCTCTCCTCTCTCTCTCCCTCTCTCCCTCCCTCCCTCCCTCCCTCCCTCCCTCCCTCCCTCCCTCCCTCCCTCCCTCCCTCCCTCTCTCTCTCTCTCTCTCTCTCTCTCTCTCTCTCTCTCTCTCTCTCTCCCTCTCTTTCCCTCTCTCTCCCAAGATTAAGTCATTTTTATTCATTCCTCTCGTTTCTCCATTCTCCGCTTCCGCCATGAAACCATATCTGCCCCGTTGCATTTCCGTCGCTGGATTGTCCCATAAGGTCGGTCCATCAACGAAAATTATCGGTACTTGAATCTAACCTGACGTATAGGTTGGTGGTCTGTGGCAATAAGGCTCGGTTTCGCTGTACAGATAGCCTCTTATCTGTTTGTATAATTTTGCAGCGGGGAGAGAGAGAGAGAGAGAGAGAGAGAGAGAGAGAGAGAGAAGAGAGAGAGAGAGAGAGAGAGAGAAGAGAGAGAGAGAGAGAGAGAGAGAGAGAGAGAGAGAGAGAGAAAAGAGAGAGAGAGAGAGAGAGGAGGAGAGAGAGAGAAGATGAGAGAAGAGGAGAGACGATAGAGAGAGAGAGAGAGAGAGAGCGAAGAGAGAGAGAGGAGAATGAGAGAGAGAGAAGAGAGAGAGAGAGAGAGAGAGACAGCATTATAGTGCCAGAACGGTATGGGGGTAAGATGCAAACGTAGAGAAAAGCAGAATGCAATAAAACCGGGATAAGGGGAAATGGAGAGGACAGTGTAAAGATAGGACCGCTTGGGACGCAAAGAGGGAAAGGGAAGGGAAGAGGAGGGGAGGGAAAGGGAAGGGAAGAGGAGGGGAGGGAAAGGGAAGGGAAGAGGAGGGGAGGGAAAGGGAAGGGAAGAGAGGGGAGGAAGGAAGGGAAGAGGGAAAAGGGTAAGGGAAGAGGAGGGGAGGGAAAGGGAAGGGAAGAGGAGGGGAGGGAAAGGGAAGGGAAGAGGAGGGGAGGGAAGGGAAGGGAAGAGGAGGGAGGGAAAGGAAGGGAAGAGGAGGGGAGGAAAGGGAAGGGAAGAGGAGGGGAGGGAAAGGGAAGGGGAAGAGGAGGGGAGGGAAAGGGAAGGGAAGAGGAGGGGAGGGAAAGGGAAGGGAAGAGGAGGGGAGGAAAGGGAAGGGAAGAGGAGGGAGGGAAAGGGAAGGGAAGAGGAGGGGAGGGAAAGGGAAGGGAGAGGAGGGGAGGGAAAGGGAAGGGGAAGAGGGAGGGGAGGGAAAGGGAAGGGAAGAGGAGGGGAGGGAAAGGGAAGGGAAGAGGAGGGGAGGGAAAGGGAAGGGGAGAGGAGGGGAGGGAAAGGGAAGGGAAGAGGAGGGGAGGGAAAGGGAAGGGAAGAGGAGGGGAGGGAAAGGGAAGGGGAGAGGAGGGGAGGGAAAGGGAAGGGAAGAGGAGGGGAGGGAAAGGGAAGGGGAGAGGAGGGGGTAGGGAAGAGGAGGGGGGAGGGGAGGGAGGGAAAGGAAGAGGAGGGGGGAGGGAAGGGAAGAAGAGGGGATGGAAAGGGAAGGGAAGAGGAGGGGGGAGGGGAGGGAGGGAAAGGAAGAGGAGGGGGGAGGGAAGGGAAGAAGAGGGAATGGAAAGGGAAGGGAAGAGGGAGCGGAAGTGGAGGGGAGGGAAAGGGAAGGGAAGAGGACGGGAGGGAAAGGGAAGGAGGGAATAACCTTGGCCAGGGCGATACCCCCCCCCCCCCCTCCTCCCGCCTGCTATTAGCGTTATCAAACGTTTACCGATGATGGACGTGAGTGTGTTTGTGTGTTATTCGTCACTGTTTATTTTATTTGATTTTTCTCTTTTCCTTTTCGTTTTTCCTTTTTTCTGCTTTCTGTTTTCGTTTTATTATTTTTTTTTATTTACTTTTCTTCTTCCCTTCCTCCTCCTCCCTTCTTTTTCTTCTTCTTCTTCTTCTTCTTCTTCTTCTTCTTCTTCTTCTTCTTCTTCTTCCTCCTTCTCCTCCTCCTCCTCCTCCTCCTCCTCCTCCTCCTCTTCCTCCTCCTCCTCCTCCTTCTTTTTGTTCTTCTTCTTCTTCTTCTTCGTCTTGTTCTTCTTCTTCCTCTTCTTCTTCTTCTCTTCTTCAATGTCGTCCCTGCCGAGGCTGTATAAGATTTTAAGGCAGATAGGCTACCGTAATTTAATAGATAGATTAAGCCGTAATAGATAGATAGATAGATATTTTTTTTTTTTTTTTTTTTTTTTTTTTTTTTTTTATATATATGACCAGAGAAATGAAGGATGAAGTAAAGGGATTTATTTTAATAACTTATTCAGAAAGAGGAAGAAGTGGGCATGTAAATAGGTAAATAGATTTTTTTTTTATTTCATAGTCACAGAAAAGAAGTAGATCAAGAAATGAAATAGATTTAGATATAAATGTGATATTCAGAAGGACAAGTAAGACATGCCAGTAAATTCATTAATTTGTAGACTCGATGCTCAAAAGGAGAAACAAATAAACGAGGTAGATAAGTAGATAGATAATTTTTTTGTATAGGTGATGTTCAGAAAGCAAAAGTAATAGCCGGATGAATAACTAAATAGATTCGCTGTTCGGAAAAATAGTAATATTAAAATGATATATAAAAAGGGGGGGGGGGGCAACACCGTCTCCAAGAAGTAGAGGAACAGTGCCACTCGCTCGACTGGGGGCAGGGGAAGGGGAGAGAGGGAGAGGGAGAGGGAGAGGGAGAGGGAGAGGAGGGAGGGAGGGGGAAGGGGGGGAGGAGGGGGAGGGGAAGGGAGGGAGAGAGAGAGAGAGAGAGAGAGAGAGAGAGAGAGAGAGAGAGAGAGAGAGAGAGAGAGAGAGAGAGAGGGGGGGGGGGAGAAGTTCCCTTAGGCAAACAGCGCAGACAAAGTATTATCCGCGATGTGGCAGTAGAGTCAGGCACGAAGTCATGCATGAAGTCATGCATGAATCGTGCGTGTGAAGGTTTGGGGCCGTGGCGATTGCGTGGGTGTGTTTGCGGGAGAGGGAGAGAGGGAGAGAGGGAGAGGGGGATAGGTGGAGAGAAGGGATGTGGGAGAGAGGGAGGGAGAGAGGGAGATGGTGAGAGGTGGGGAGAAGGGATATGGGAAAGAGGTAGGGAAGGAGAGAGATAGAGAGAGAAAGAAAAGTGTATGCATGTTTCTGTGCCTGTCATAATTCTGATTATCAGCTCGATTTTGTTCTAATCATCAAAGTAAGAGAGGAATGTAGGCAAAATCGAGAGAGAGAGAGAGAGGGAGAGAGCGAGAGCGAGAGCGAGAGCGACAGGCAGAGACAGACAAAAAAAACACGTATACCTTCGTGCGTAGCGTAAGCAGCCCGAACGAACTCAGAAGAGTAATAACCGGCTTCGCTCAAGGAACCGTATTTCTGCAGATCGTAAAAATGAGCACATCGGGTTTTGCAAGTGAACAGTGACGTTCTGCGGCGGCGGCGGCGGCGGCCAGGTCCCTCCCTGCGGTTCACGGCTCTGTGGACAGTGACGTAATGCGGGTTACGGATGTGTGCGGCGACGCGGGTTTGTGTGCGGGTTTGTGAAGGGGGGGGGGGGGGGGAATAGGTGTGGCATCGTTTCTTTGTTTCTTTCGGTGTGTGGGTGTGGGGGATGTGGGTGTGGGTGTGGGGGGATATTTGTATGTATGTGTGTTGGGGGGATTGTGTGTGTGTGTGTGAGTGTGTGTGTGTGTCTGTATGTGTGTGTGTGTGTGTGTGTGTGTGTGTGTGTGTGTGTGTGTGTGTGTGTGTGTGTGCGTGCGTGCGTGCGTGCGCGCGTGCGCCTGCCTGCTTGTCTGATCGTTAGAATATACATATAAGTGAAGCCGGTGACCACATTTGCATCACGAGCGTGCGAAAAATGATGTCATTTAATTTGGATGACATCTCCTTCTTTCCTGTATGTAAAATCATATAAAAACAAAGCCAAGAGAGATCGAACATTAGCAAAGAAATGGAAAGTATGGAAGGAAGAGATTAAAAGAAAGACCGGAGCGGAGAACAGGTCCGAGAAAGGAGGAGACGGGAGGAAAGTAGAGGGAGAAAGAGAGCGAGAGAGAGACAGAGACATATATATATATATATATATATATATATTGAGAGAGAGAGAGAGAGAGAGAGAGAGATAGAGAGAGAGAGAGAGAGAGAGAGAGAGAGAGAGAAAACCTGTTGAGTCAGGTGTTGCCGGCGCGGGGCGACGCTCGCCCCCGTGACTGGCTGGCTGTGCGGCCGCCCTGCGCACGCCCTTCCTCCCACTCCGCCCACAAGGAGTCCCCGGTCTTCTGGTGGGGCGGCGTGAGGTGGGGGAGGGAAGGGATGACGTGGAGGGAGGGTCGGGGGCAGGAGCGATGAGGTGTGGGGGTATGGGGGGGTCCGGAGGGGAAAGGGAGGGGGGGGGACCTCGCAGCTAGTTCCATTCACGGGCTCGTGACGCAACCTGTGTTTCATTCATTCATTTTCTGTCTTTGTTTCCTCTTGTTCGTCTCTTCTCTTCTTTCTCCTTTATTTATTTCACTCCCTCTTTCTCTCGATTTCTTTCAACCCCTTCTTTCTCTCCCTATCCCTCCTATTCTAACATCCTTCCATCACCTCCGTTTCTGAATCATGCTGTGGATGTGGAATAAAGCTGGAGTGTCATTGTCTTAATAACATACGGGACGGGGAGCCAGGAGGAGGACGCTCCATCTCCTCCCAGCCTTTCGGTCGGTCGCGTGTTCTGACGTTTGTCGACCCTTACCCTTTTTTTTTTTCTTTTTTTTTCTTTCGTCGAAACGTTTCTGGAGTGGCGGGGAGTGTGATTGCCACGCCTCTTCGTTTGTGAAGCGAATCTCTGCCGAATCTCTTGTTTCGTGCGCTGGGGGTGGCATGGGAGGGAAAGCGAATCCCTGCTTGTGCGCTGGATCGTTGTTGACGTGACATGGTAAAAAAATAAAAAAAATAAAAAAAATCAAAGCCCCGCCTTTTGCTTGCGACTCGAAACTATTCAGAATTGACGTTGAATAATATCAAAGCCCTTACCTCTCGTTATTAGGCCTACGGAGAAACGTTTCTGGTGTGACACTGAACAGAAATCATATTTTGCCCCTTGTTTGTGCGCTGACACGTTGCTTAAGTGACACGACGGAAACTCTCACTTTTATTTCGAACCTGGAACGGCGGCCGAGCGAAGCTGTATCATAAAGCTCGAAACTTTTTTAGAATGATCTGAAGCAAAAAACAAAAGCATTGCTCTTCTTTTACAGGGAAATGAACCAAAAATACAAATGCTTTGGCTCACGTTTGTCCGTCGAAATGTTGTTTTGAAGTGATATAAAGCAAAAGCGCTAACTCGTCCGTGCGTTGATATGTTCCGAACACGACATGCAAAAGTAACTACGTCAGAGCTTTTTTGAAGTGACATAAAACAAAAATAGTTGCCCTGCCTCTCGTGCTTAAGCCTGAGCAATTCTGAAGTGACATGACTTAAAAACAAAAACATCAGCATAAATCAAAGCAATTCTGAAGAGACATGACTCTCCCTTTCTTCTATAAGTCAAATGACATGACGCAAAGACTGCTAGGCCTATACGTTCAAAGCAGCTCTGAAGTGTCTGACATAAAGCAGAAACGAGATCCCACCTTCGTCGACATGTCGCTGAAGTGACAAAAATCATTTCGCTGGGACAGTGACGCATGACGTTGACGTGCCAGGCCCTTCACTCTGCAGGTTTCTTGAAGTTCTCGCTGGCTTCGTGCATTTGCAAGATGGCCTTGTTGCATCTCCCTTTTATGTCGTATTGTATTTTTGTTTTTTCCTTTATTTGTCGCTATTGCTTAAGATGATATGATTAGTGGGTAGTTTGTTCTTGTTTTTTATTTTTACTTTCAATTTTAATTCTCTCGTATGTGTGTGTGTGTGTGTGTGTGTGTGTGTGTGTGTGTGTGTGTGTGTGTGTGTGTGTGTGTGTGTGTGTGTGCATACGTGCGTCCATCCGTGCGTGTTTATGTCTTTATGTTACACTTGTATTCCCTTCGAATGTATTTTGCAGTTGACATCATCGACCTTCGCTCTCCCTAATTGTTTTAATTGTTATCTTGGTCACCCCTCCCCCTCCCACTCCCCCCCTCCCCACCTGTCACCCAACATCCCCCCCCCCCCCTCACCACCCGATGTAAGACGCATTATCCATCGACCCAACATCTGTTTTCTCCTTGTCATTAAGAGCTTTCTCCTTGACAGTGATTTTTGCAGTTGCTAATTTCCGCCTGGCTCCTACCCCCCTCCCTCTCTCCCTCTCTCCATCCCTCCTCCCTCCCTCCTCTCCCTCCCTCCCTCCCTCCCTCCCTCCCTCTCTTCCTCCTCTTTTGTTAATTTTTGTTATTATTATGTACGTGTTTTTAATTTCAGTTTTCAGTTCTCTTTTGTTTTTTTTCCATTTCCTCATTTGTTTTCCCTTTTTTTTTTTCTTTTCCCCCATTTGCTTTCCTAATCATCACCCTTTTCTTTTCCCCATTCACTGCAGCCTTTTTTCCTTGCCTCTTTCGTCAGATGATTAACGTTATCTTTTTCTCTTTTCCTCTCCTTCGCAGCGTGGGTGAGCCAGATCCCGGAGGCTAAAGATGGCGGAGCGGCCGACCTCCTGCACCACCTGCCCCTGCTGCGCCCCTCCAACACCGAGGCCAAGCTGCAGTATCTCTCCATCATACCCAAGGTGAGGGG
>NC_061847.1:5671994-5681994 GCF_019202785.1 Penaeus chinensis | reverse complement strand
ATAAAAGGATGAAAGGAAATCAAAACTCTACACTTAATATCGATGAAAGAAATGTTTGTTTGTTTTTATTATTTTTCACACTGGCCTCCCCTGTGCCTTGCAGGTCCTGGCGCACGCCGTGACGTCGGGGGAGAGCCGGCGGGCGGGGGGACGGCGTCCAGGGTAGCTATTCCCTCTTTCCCCCGGACTCTCGGCGGAGGTGCGGCGCGCCTACCGGGGGGGGGCGCGAGGCAGGCGGGTGTATGGCGGTGGCAAGCTGAAGATGATGGGTTGGGGGGGGGGTGTGGGGGGGGGAGAGCGCGGGGCGAGGGAGAGGAGGGACGAGGGGAAGGAGGGGGAGAGAGGGGGGAGGGGGGGGGGGGGGAGGGGGGGAGAGGGGAGAGGGAGGGGAGGGAGAGAGGGGGGAGAAGGGAGGAGGGCAGAGAGGGGGGAGCGAGAGAGGAGAGGAGGAAAAAAAAAGAAGAGGAGAGGAGAGAGAGAGAGGAGAGGAGAGCAGGAGGAGAGAGGGGAGGGGGGAGAGCAAAGGGGGAGAGGGGCGAGGGAGAGGAGAGGGAGAGGGAGAGGGAGGGAGGGGGAGGAGGGGGGGAGAGGGAAAGAGAGGAAAAGGGAAAGAAGAGAGAGAGAGAAAAGGGGAAAAGAGAGAGAGAAAGGGAAGCTGGGGGGGGGAAGGAGAGAGAGGAGAGGGAGAGGAGGAGAGAGAGAGGGGGGAGAGAGAGAGGGGAGGGGCGAGAGAGAGGGGGGAGAGAAAGAGGAGGGAGAGAGGGGGAGAGACAGAAAAGACGAGAGGGTGGGAAAGAAAGAGAGAAGGGAGAGAAAGAGAAGAGGAGAGGGACAGAAAGAGAGGAGAGGGAGAGAGAGGGGAGAGACAGAGAGAGAGGGAGAGAAGAGAGAGAGATGGAGAGACGATCGAGCGTGCCAAGCGCAGGGCCAGCAGAGGGACAGAGAGGGAAAGAGAGGGAAAGAGAGGGGGGAGAGAAAGCAGAGGGGGGACGAGCAAGATGGATAGTGAGAGAGAGGTAAAGAGGGCGCGAGAGGGCAGAGGGTGCGAGAGGGGACCGAGGTGGGCGAGAGGGGGAAAAGAGGGCGAGAGAGAGGGGAGAGAGAGAGAGAGCGAGAGAGAGAGAGAGAGAGAGAGGAGGAGAGCGAGCGCTGCGCGAGCAGAGAGAGAGAGAGAGCGGGGCAGCTGGAGAGAGAGAGGGAGAGGGAGATGGTGAGAGGGAAGAGGGCAGAGAGGGGAGCAGAAAGAGAGCAGCAGATAGAGACACGCGGAGAGGGAGAGAGAACGACGAGAGGGAGAGAGATGGAAGGAGCGGGGATCGAAAGAGAGGGAAGGGAGGAGGAGGGAACGAGAGGGGGAGAGGCCCGAGAGGGAGTGGAGCGAGAGCAGAGAGGAGGGGAGAGAAGAGTAGAGAGGGATGAGAGAAAGAGGGAGAGAGGGAAAGAGATGGTGAGAGACACGGCGCGAGAGTTAGAGAGAGAAAGCGAGGGTGGGCGAGAAAGAGAGGAAGAGGGAGAGAAAGAGAGGTAGGGGGACGTGAAAGAGAGAGAGGGGGAGAGAATGAGAGAGAGGGGGAGAGAAACGAGAGAGAGGGAGAAAGAAAGAGAGCGGAGGGAGAGAGAAGACGAGAGAGGGAGAGGAGAAAGAGAGAGGGGGAGAGAAGGATAGAGAGGGGGAGAGAGTGATAGAGAGCGGCGGAGAGAGGGAGAGCGATGGCGAGCGAACGAGCGATAGGGAGAGAGAAGGGAGAGAGGGGGAGAGAGAAAGAGAGAGAGGGAGAGATGAAAAGAGGTGAGGGAGTGCGAAAACTAAGAGAGGGAGAGCAGGAAAGAGGGAGGGAGGGTGAGAGAGAGGTGGAGAGAAAAGAAGAGAGAGCCTGGGGGCGCGCAGCGAGCGGGAGAGGAAAGCTAGATAGGGAGCGCGAACGATAGCGGCGGGCTCTAGAAAGATCGCGAGCGGCTAGCGACATCGAGACGAGCGAGGGAGCGGAGCAACTGTAGCGAGTTTTTCACCTCCCTCTCTTCTTTTTCTCTCCATCTCTCTCTTTCTCTCCCTCTCTCTTTCTCTCTCCCTCTCTCTCTCTTTCTCTCTCCCTCTCTCTCTTCTCTCTCCTCTCTCTCTCTTTCTCTCTCCCTTTCTCTTTTTCTCTCTCCCTCTTTTCTCTCCCTCTCTCTTTTCTCTCCTCTCTCTCTCTTTCTCTCCCTCTCTCTCTTTCTCTCTCCTCTCTCTTCTCTCTCCCTCTCTCTCTCTCCCTCTCTCTTTCTCTCTCTCTTTCTCTCTCTCTTTCTCTCTCTCTTTCTCTCTCTCTTTCTCTCTCTCTTTCTCTCTCTCTCTCTCTCTTTCTCTCTCTCTCTCTCTCTCTCTCTCTCTCTCTCTCTCTCTCTCTCTCTCTCTCTCTCTCTCTCTCTCTTTCTTTCTCTCTCTCTCTTTCTCTTTCTCTTTCTCTTTCTCTCTCTCTCTCTCTCTCTCTCTCTCTCTCTCTCTCTCTCTCTCTCTCTCTCTCTCTCTCTCTCTCTCTCTCTCTCTCTCCCCCCCCCCCCTCTCCCTCTTCCTCTCTCTCTCCCTCTCCCTCTCTCTCTCCCTCTCCTTCTCTCTCTTTCTCTCTCTCTTCTCTCTCTCTCTCTCTCTCTCTCTCTCTCTCTCTCTCTCTCTCTCTCTCTCTCTCTCTCTCTCTCTCTCTCTCTCTCTCTCTCTCTCTTTCTCTCTTTCTCTCTCTTTCTCTCTCTTTCTCTCTCTCTCCCTCTCTCTCCCTCTCTCTCCCTCTCTCTCTCCTCTCTCTCTCTCTCTCTCTCTCTCTCTCTCTCTCTCTCTCTCTCTCTCTCTCTCTCTCTCTCTCTCCTCTTTCCCTTTCTCTCTCTTTCTCTCTCTCTCTTTCTCTCTCTCTCTTTCTCTCTCCTCTTTCCCTTTCTCTCTCTTTCCCTCTTCCTCTCCCTCTCCCTCTCTCCCTCTCCTCTCCCTCTCTCCCTCTCTCCCTCCCCCCCCCTCTCCTTCTCCTTCTCCTTCGCCTTCTCCTTCTCCTTCCTTTTCTGTCTCGTTACCATTATCTAAGTCTCATCCTACCTTTATTGCAAATTACATTCTTATTGATTTTTAAATCATGTCATTACTTTTATTCAAGCAGAAATAATTTTTTACTCTTAAATGTTATTTTTTATTCACATGCTAATTGCTCAGTGCTCTATTATGGTACTTGCATTGACTATAATTGTTTTCCCCTTCAGTTTACTTACATTGACTATTGTTCTGGCAGGCTTCAACAACAACAACACAGTGGGCTCAGGAAGCAATCTCACGGGCAGCAAGTCTCGATGGAATGACCCACCTCTCATCCCCAATCCAGATACAGGACAAGTAGGTGGACAGT
This sequence comes from Penaeus chinensis, assembly GCF_019202785.1. NCBI lineage: Eukaryota > Metazoa > Arthropoda > Malacostraca > Decapoda > Penaeidae > Penaeus > Penaeus chinensis. Next base: position 5,678,632 of record NC_061847.1, on the reverse strand, counting down.
GAGAGTTTATTGTGCATTGTCAAGAAAATAAGAGAGTAGATTCAGAAAGACAAAAAAAAGAAAAAGAAAATACATACACATGTATATGTAAGTATGTGTAATGTGTATGTACAGTTTGTCAAAATGATTTCTGGTACTCTCTTTGGTATGCCAACATCTTACCTAGGCTTTTATTAAGGAAACTCAAGTTTAAAGGAATTAGGACTCAGAATTATCTTCACTTCATTTTCCAGAGCACTAGATGTACTACATTTTTTTTATATGGGCTGCTCTGGCATAAGTTTTGTGAATCTGGGCATATGACTAACATGTTAATGCATTCAGTTAGGGATTCAAATATAACAGCATAGAATTCTGTTGGCTTTTGAGGGGCACTGTCACTGACTGGTCCCTTTCTCTGGTTGCACCCAAGCCGTTATAGAGCAGAAAAGTTCGAGGGGATCCTTATTTGTGTAGCTGGTTTCTTTCTTTTGCTCCACCCAGGCTGTATTCCTCATAAGAGTCAAAAGCTTGTATCTCTTAACTCTTCTAAGGAATATCAGAAGACTTTGTCTTTTTACAGTTCCATAATATATGAAACATGAATGAGAACAGTGAAGTAAAGTTTGTAGATTTAAGATTATGATTGAATAATATATTTTTTCCCCCTCCCTGTATTATTTGTTAACCTATTGACACTGGGAGTGAAAATGTACATGCTTTGTCCACTATGATTTTGTTTTATCAGGGTTACAAAGAAGGCTTCAGATGTGCTTAGTCATCAAGGAGGCATCTACCAGGCATACCTTGCCTCACATTTTTATCCCATTTCTTGAATTTTCATAAAAAAGAAAAGAAAAAAAATGTTGAATATGTTATAGAAATCATATTAATAATAATATGAGTATTTATGTAATTAATGAAAGTGAAAATAGTTATAGATAGATCTATTTTCCTTGAACATTTAGGGATTGGATAAGTAGGTGAGGTACAAGTAGGCTAGTGACTGACTCTTGGTGACTAAGTGTTTGTGAAGCCATCCATGTGTATACAAAGTGGCATTGGTGTCTGTCATGAAAAGGCAGGGGATTGAGCTGTAGATGAAGAGAAACCCTTAAAAGAAGCAGTAAAAAAATAATGGATTTCGTTGACTGACAAAGCTCCTCTAGCTAAGTAGAATATAGTCTTCCAGACTGAACTGAGAATCTAAGGGATTAATAAGCTGTTCATATACTCCACTATATAATTTTTTCAGTTATTATTGATTAACTTGATTTAGTCAAAGAAAAAAGGATAGAATATATACAAACATCATGTAAAACATCATGTCAGATGTAGACACAGAAGTTAAAATCACAAGAGCATGAGGCTTGGAAACTTTGCTTTCATGAATAACAAAAAAAGTTTAAAAAACAAATATTGTTTTCTTTATTTCTGACTTTTAATGTGCATGATCAAGATATATAAAGAAAATATCCCCAAACCATATCCACAAGTGACAATGAAGAGGCTCAAGCTCTGTGCTGATGTTCTCTCTTGTTGCCATAGGATGACATGAGCTGGTGCGGAGGGGGAGCGTCAGCAGCTGTGGGAGCCCCCGGTGATGCCCCACAGTCTCCCAACAACTCGGCAACGTCATCCAGGTCCTCAGGCTGCGACTCCAACACCGAAGAGCCGTGCCAGCCTCATCCAGGCATGAGAGGTGGGTTTTGATAGTGTTATACAGCTTGAGCTAATGTGAGAATTATTTATTTATTTATTTATTTTTTTTTTTTTTTATGTTATGTTTATTTATTCATGTGTGTTTGTGTGTTTGACTAGAATTTTTGTTCATGTCTCCTAAGTCTATAGTGTGTTGAAAATGTTATCTTCACTTTGTTTTGCCAGTTTTATTTATTATTATATTATTTATATGATATTTTTTTCCAATCCCTCTACAAATAGTAGAGGGATTTGTTAATTAGTATGAGGGATTTGTTAATTAGTATGGTCAATAGATTTTTTTCTCTCTCTTTTATGGAGTGGAGACATGTTTTTTCTCTTGTACTTTCTCATTCACATTCACAATTTGGCAGTTGTTGAAAACTAGATTTAGAATAATTCTGATATACCAGGAACAACTTTCAAGTTATATTAGTTAAAATGACTCGTATCAGATCCTACTGTTAAATTACATTTACGGAAGAGCGCTCAAATAATGCACTCAGATGGCAGAATGGTATCATACCTGTTACACACAAATACAATCTTTCAGATGTTGGAGTATGGCTCAAGTCCCTGCGTTTGCACAAATACTCTCCACTGTTATGCAACCTCACCTACGAAGAGCTGCTGGCCCTAGATGAAGCTACCCTGGAGAGCCAAGGGGTGACTAAGGGGGCTCGACATAAAATTGTCTTGTCCATCGCCAAGCTAAAAGAACGTCACAAGCAGCTTGTCCAAATCGAGAAGGTAAGGGAATCAGTATACAACTTTTTGTGTTTTTGGACCCATTAAATCTTGTAGGACGGTAGTCGTCAAAAACTAAATAAGGAAAATAGATATTTCGTAATGCTCAAAGACATAAAGGTTATTTTAGAATTTGACACTTTATGTATCGGTATCTGTTTAGTAGTTAATGATCCCAAGGTACACAGTTGACATTCCACATTTACATTCACCACCACAGGAAGTGATGAATGGCGGCAACCTCTTCTGCTGCCTCAACGACCTCAAGTCCATCATCCTCACCCCCTTCCCCCCCTACACTCCTCCCACCGACAAAGGGCAGCCACCTCCCCCACCTCATTCCCAGTCCACTCCCCCGCCCGAGCCCTGCCACTTCCTCCACGTCCTCCCTGTCTTCCTCCCTGCCTCCTGCCTCATCCTCTTCTTCCTCTTCTTCCACACCTACCTCCACCTCCACCTTCTCCTCCATATCCTCCTCCTGCTCTTCCTCCATTACCACAACTACCACCACCTCATCTGCATCCTCGCTACCCACTTCCTCCTCCTCCTCGGCATGTTCGCTGAGAGGGGACGAGAGAGAGGCCTTGAAGGAGGAGCAGGGTGAGGCTTCCAGGCCAGCCGTTGAGGGAGACGGAGGCAGCTCCATCCCTGAGGATGACCTGCCTTCCCAGTTCACCAGGGTCATGGGGAAAGGTGAGCTGTCAGTTCATGTCTCTCTTTCTCTTTCTTGTTCTTTCTTTTGCTTTTACTCACTTTTGCTTTCTGTTACTTTTTCTCTGTAATTGCTTGCCATCTATGTTGATTACTTTTTTTTTCTTTAGTTAAAAATTGTATAATCTTTATGTTTCAAGGTTCAAATGAAATTTCCACATACTTAATATAGAACTACACTTCAGAGAAAAATAACATAAGAATTATAACGGAATAAAAAGTAAGAATTTAAAAGTAGAATTAATTAGGCATTAGGATTCATTCTAATTTCTTTTGTCTCATTTTCCTCATGTTCTTTCATCACCATTCCTTAAAGTATTATAATCTGACAGCTTTTTTTTATAAATTCAGAAGCAAATGCTGCTAGATTTTGAGAGGTTAACTCAACTGCCTTTGTTAAAAGTATATAGAAATGGGTAAAAATCAGACCTGCCAATCCTCTTTATATTTTACCATGTTGCATTTGCTTTTTACTAATTTTGCTCCATCATTCACTTTCTTTTTTGCCAAAAAGTGTGCATACAGTTATTGGTTATGCCCTTTATATCACATAAAAAATTTCATAGCTTACCCAGAAATGTATGCTCACAATATTTATTATTTTCAACCCTACCGCCTCAATTTTATTTTCCAATCAGTGTGCACATCATGTACAAGCATAACCCCTTTTTTCTTTCTCTCTCTTTTTATATCCTTACTTTGTTATAGATTATAGTGTACTTACTGTTATCAATTACTTATATGCTTTAGTACCAGAATTTGAGAAAAAAATATATTGCTTCTTCACTGTACCTTATTCCTTTTATTTTGTGACCAAATATATGCAGACATTGTCCTAAATACGTTTTTCTTCCCCTCCCCCTCTTTTTTTTTTCTTCTTTTTTCTAAATAGTGTGCACGCAGTTACTGGTCAGTGTTAGGCCGGAGGACGAGTGCGTGACGGCATTCCTAGGTCTGGTGGAAAAGTGCGTGAACCATGAGGCATTCACACTGGCACAGACGAGACGGCTTCAGTCATGGAAGCAGCAGATCATCCGCGTGTGGCACCCTCTGCCTCCCAAGACCAAGGACAGCCGCCACACCCGTCGGTCAGTCTTCAGATCATGATGATGAACCATGCTTGTTTATTTTTTTCCTTTTAGATATATCTTAAACAACTTTTTAAAAATATTAGTTAGAAAAAATTGTGAATCTTTGTTTTTTTTTCTTTTAGGTCTAGATTAAGAATGTTGCAAACTTTCAGGAGCTACTTTTTCATAGTGATTTTTTATAGTAGTAGGTTAGCTTAGTTCATGATGCAGATTTGCTTTTAGTGAAAGGTATTTTAACAGCGTGGATATCTACCAATTTTCTGCAGCTTTGGGCAAAATAGTTGTGTAGCATAAGAAGCAATTAAATGAATGCTCTTGTTTCTTTCATCATACCTCGACCCTCTAAGGTGGAGTCAGCAGTATGGAGGTGATGGGTTCATTGGTGGTTCCTTCAGAGTCCCTCGAGTTGGTGGGCAGCGGCACTCGCACATCCCCGCAGGACTTCTCATGGGCGGCAAGGGCTTCCCCGCGCCGCAGCCACACCCGCTCTTCCCGCTTCCTCCTGCTGCCGCTGCTGCTGCTGCTGCGAGTCTCGGAGGCCTCATGAGTCCTCGGAATAGCCTGCCAGGCTTGCCCTCACTTGGTGTTGGTGGCCTGCTGTCTCCACAACAGTTCCTTGCCAAACGACCTTCACTGCAGGAGACCCCTTCTGAGGTTAGTGCCCATTTGTGTGTCTTTTTAATTTGATCGGAAAATAAAGAGAAAAACCAGTGCACACCTTTCATGTACTCTCATTAAATTCCGAACCAAAGCAAAATATCATTCGGTTATTTTTTTTATAATTTCCTGCCATAATGAACACATACCTGAGTGTTGCCTGCTCACTCTGCAGCAGTTGCGGCCCCACATCACGCTGCAGAGGACCCGCTCGGCCCCGTCCCGTCCCCACCAGTTACCTCTGAGCGGCCATGCGCGCTCCGTGCCCCCGCCCAGCACGAGCCTCGCCCCCGGCACCACTGCGTGCAGTGACCTCCGCCTATCAGGAGCCTCAGGGACTTCAGGGACGGTCCTCGAGCAGCACTTCTCCCCGGCGACATCCTACTCACACCTCGGGCCCCCTCCATCGTCGCCGGACCCAGCAGACAATGATATCACGGACCGCCTTGAGTCACTCTGTCTCTCTGTCACAGAGCATGCTCTGGGCTAAGTGCAAATCTTGTTACAACCAAGGAATTCACCATCCACAAATGCTATGTGACTGGGAATCTTTTATAGGTGGATTATTCGGAAAATGTATTCTCTTCGCATTTGTGTATTTTTGTGACACGTCTACACACACAACACGTACAGTTGCTCATTTACACCTTTACACAAGCATATACATAAATGTGCACACACACATACACAGATATGCAATATGAACATACACATGTACTCATGCACACATGCTCACACCAGCACACTAGTCTCACACTCATATTAGTATGATGATACATTCAAACACATACACAAACAAAGTTATTTTTATTTAATGCTGGAGAGATGTTCTAATTACTGTAAGAGAAAAGTATGATATTCAGTCGTTTTGAAGTACATTGTTGAGCAGTGAATTTACTTTTCTCTGAGAAACACTGACAAGAGAAAACAAAATTTGGAATTTGAAATCAGGTTTGATTATAGAGTGACATTGAATTTATGTGTTATGTTGAGTTACCAAATGAAAACTAAGGGCCAATTATTAATTACCTTGTTCTTGAGTTCTGTAGTTGCAATGAATATTTTACACATTAAAAAAAAGAACACTGGGATATCTTTATAGTTTCTTTAAAGAAGACTATAAGACAGTGTCAAAATTTGAGGCACTGTGATCATTTTTATGGCTTTAGTTTTGAGTGCAAATAAGTAATATGAGAAGATATTATTTTTACGAAATTTTTGCAGGAAAACGACTGTACTTCAGCTGACTCTGGAAGAAAATGTACTCTTGTTTTTCTTTGTGGATGGTGAATCGAATTTATATTTTTATTTGGAAATTTAAAAAAAACAAAATACAAAACAAACCACGAATAATTTATTGTTGGGAAACCATGTATAATGTGCCTGCTGTTCTGTTAGGTCACTGGGGAGACGTTTAATAATAAGAATATCCTTTGCTGTGCAGGGATGCCTCCGCCAAGCTGTGCTCGGCCGGGGGTTTAGTTACCTCCTCAGTGGGTGGAAGACAGGTAGCCTTTTTGTTTTTTTCTTCTTTTTTTTTTTCTTTTTTTTTCTTTTTTGTTTTTTGCTTTGGTAATTCTTCTTCAGGAAAAATAAGTGTCAAAGAAGAAGAAAAGGGGTAAATCATTCACTCCTACTGCCCTTTTTTCCCCATCCCACTTCCTTCTGTCCTTTCTTCTTCCTTCCTTCCTCCTTCCTGTTTCCTCCATGCATATCCCTTTGTCCCCTTCCCATCACCCCCTTCCATTTCCC
>NC_061847.1:5656994-5659494 GCF_019202785.1 Penaeus chinensis | reverse complement strand
TGTGTTTACTTATGAAAGGAAAGGATTGATATGAGAGGTGTCGCTGAAAAGCAGGAAAGTGCCATCCATATATCGGCAGTAAAAACTGGTTTGGAGTTGGATGGGCAGTTGGTGAGCCAAGCTTCATGTTAATGATGTGGAGATATTCAGACTAAGCTTTTGGACAGGGTCTTTTGTATTATTTCATTGTCTTAAATGTTACCAAGATTTTATAACCATTTAATAATTATAAAATCGATAACAATAATAACAGTATTAATATATATTGTATTAAAAAGAAAAAAACATTTTCCCGCCAATCTAAGGAATGGGAAAATTATGATCGGTCATTAGGGCCTAGTAATAGACTCCTTGCCGGTAGAGTACATGTGGAGGTATCTGTAGGTAATAACATTCACAAAAAACCGTGGGGTTGAGTTAGCCACACACACACGTAAGCTTTTGTTGACATCACCGGCAGAGATATTCATCAATTGCTGATGCAGGCAAGGTGTGCGAAGCTCTAAAAATTGCTGATTGTGAGGGGGATAACATGCTAATTTTAGTCACAGGTTCAAGAAAAAAAAGTGACGACCTTATTAGAGTCTGAGAAATAAGCACGCAAGTGGCTACATATTTATCAGATTTATATGCCAAGCACGTGAGAGCAAGTTAAAATAAATGCTTAACATAAAAAACAACGAACTTAATTGAAATTTCGAAGAGAAAGAAAGCTTTACATACATCTAGATGCATGTGTATATGCAGAAACAGATGTACGCAATCAGAGGCTGCAACACCGTACTCTGGACCACAAAGGCAAGTCTATCAGGACTGACCTGCCATCTTTCTCGGCAGTCAAAGGGCGATCTCACCTTCACAACACCCGTTTATCATGATTTCAAAATCTTAATCTCTCATCCTAACAGATTTGACCTGATGATTGTTGAAAATCTCCACATGTGAACAACTATTCATCTGTAGATTGGATAGTTACCTTCCACTAGCCTTTTTCACCATTGATATGTACCTTTTTCAAATTGTTATTGTATGTTGATAATTTTATTATTCTTTGTTTATTAATTCATCTTTATATATAAATATGTGTGTGTGTGTGTGTATGTGTGTGTGTGTGTGTGTGTGTGTGTGTGTGTGTGTGTGTGTGTGTGTGTGTGTGTGTGTATACACACGCATACACACTCATACATATATATATATATATATATATATATATGTGTGTGTGTGTGTGTGTGTGTGTGTGTGTGTGTGTGTGTGTAAATACGCATATATTCATATATATTTATGAATCTATACGCTTGTAGGTATGCATGTGTGTATAGTATATACATGAAAACGGATTCAACACACACACACACACACACACACACACACACACACACACACACACACATATGCAGGTTTTCGGCCCATCTCTAACTCCTCGCTGTTTGTCCGGTCAATCTGCCCAAGCCACGACTTCCTAGGACGTCCCACGGGCCTCTTCACCCAGGGTTGCCACGTGAAGAGACACCCTGATGGGCAGGATCCTTCACGAGGAACTGAGCTAAGTGCTCGTATAACCTGAGTTGGATGTGCAATTAACAAGTCCTACTCGGTGAAAATTGATTTAGATATTTTACCGAAGTCAGATGTACTGAGGTGTATACATGAAAGATGGAATAATGCAATGCCACATTGATATAGATATATAACAACCCTCCCCGACCACTATTATCTAACTAACTCCATGGACATTACTTATCTACTCATACATGAGTAATGATAACGAGGTCTTACACCGCTCCCCGTGTGGTATGGTTGGTTTAGTACTGGCCCTCCGGTTTCATACCCGAAGTGACCTAGGTTCGAGGCCCGGTCAAGGAGTGTATAAAACTTCGTTATCATTACTCATGTATGAGTAGATAGGTAAATATATATATATATAAACATATATGTCAATATAAACTTTCATACATATATAAACACATACATATGTATATGTTTATGTATATATACACATATATGTATATATGTATATATGCAATGACACACACATAAAGACACATATATAAACATATATATACATATATATATATATATATATATATATATATATATTTATATATGTATATATTTATATGTATGTGTGTGCGTGTGTGTTTGTGTATGTATGATGTGTTCGTGAATAGAAAGATAAACAGACAGATAGATGAATAAGTAGAAAGACAGACTGAACGTTTATGAACTCCCAGGAGATGCATCAGCCCAAAAGAACCAATACTTGAAACACAACCTCCTTGACCTAAAATACATGATACTCAGTAGTATATAAAAAGAATGTCCTAATGAGATCAGACTCGTAGCAGCACGCGCACTGTACGTGGCTTTTTTTTCATGAGTATATCCGGCTTTTCCAATGGGAGAGAAAAGACTATCCCCTAATCTGCAGCGGAAACAACCACATAAGGCCTGAAACCAAGATGCCTTAGCACTGCTGCGATTCGGATTCGGATTAGGATGG
>NC_061847.1:5609494-5614494 GCF_019202785.1 Penaeus chinensis | reverse complement strand
CCTCAACAACGGCAGCAAAAAGACCGTCAAGAACATCAAGTGCTCGATCATCCAGCACGTTGAGGTCACCATGACCAACAACCAGTTCTCGCGCGAGGTAAGCGGTCGCTCCTACAAGATAAGGGCTTATGTATATTCACTCCTTCGCAAACTGGAAGTTGATATACAAATTTAAGTATGCATAATTGCACATAGTATCTTCTTTTGGTTATCGAAGCCCTGTTGCATCTTCCTGTAGGTGGCATCTCTGGAGTCGAAGGAGGGCTGCCCCGTTACCCCGGGCTGCAACCTCCAGAAGACTTTCAACATGACGCCTCTTGCTTCTTCCAACAAGAGCAAGGCTGGCATTGCTCTCGACGGCAAGCTGAAGGTAAAAGCATATGTCTGCTGGGTACTCCAATATTTTCCTTTTCCTAGTGTCATGTCATTTCCCAGCCGGTTCCATGCAAAACGCTTTCCATGGGTTCTGATATAAATGTCGAATCTCTCTAATCACCGATTACCCTCTAGGACACGGACGCCAACCTGGCCTCCTCCACCGTCGTGGCCGCAGGCAAGAACGTCAACGACGCCTGCGGTATCATCGTGTCCTACTCCATGCGCGTCAAGCTCAACTGCGGAGCTATCGGCGGCGACCTGACTGCCGACCTGCCCTTCAAGCTCATGCATCCCGTGCCTGGTGAGTAGGATATTCGCTCTCCCTTTCCGGAGTCAATGCAAATTTCTCTTCTTAATTCATATATATTTTTCAAAAAATGCTACCTTACATCTGATGTTACGTAATCTTAATGTTCGTCTGATATTTGTTTTTATCTTAATGTTTCCTATGTGTGTGCAGGTGGCTCAACCAAGGCTCCGGCTGACACCACCTACACCGGCGGCGAGGACCTGGAGTTCGAGGACTTCGCTCGCCTCCGCCGCGGCATGTCCGTCGACCAGAACTAGATGACGGTCGCCTCATCACGCATATGTAATACAAAGTATATGAGTAATGCCCCGAGGTATAGATCAATAGATATTGTATTCTGTGAATCAGTTCACGTGCATATGCATAGAGAAAGAAAGAAAAATAATACATAACACAATAGTGTAGTATGAAGACCGTCTTATTAATTTCCTCTCTAAAACTTATATTTAAGACAAAATTAATGATTCTTTAGATATACCTAAAATAATACTGGTCGATGATACCAAATGATACAGCCACTTCGTATTAAGCATCATTATGATGGTAAATACTGGGTAACTCAAACTTAAATCAACACACACACACACACACACATACACATCTATATATACATATACACACAAACACAACACACGACCATGCACACGCGCACACACAAACACAAATATATATATATATATATATATATATATATATATATATATAAATATATGAATACATATATATATATATATATATATATATATATATATATATATATATAAGGAGAGAGAGAGCAATAATATAATGATACTAATTTAGTTTAATCCCATTTCCTACAATAGTTATTCTTGATGTTACAGGCTATCTGTTTACTTTGCTTCTAAATTACTTCCTGGTGTGTAAGGAATGACTGGGGTTACATCCACTGGCAGCGTGGGATTTGATTGTGAATCAGCAAGATTGTTAAATGAGAACGCTACCTCTGCATCACACACACACACACACACACACACACACACACACACACACACATACATACATATACAGAGGGGGAGAGAGAGAGAGAGAGAGAGAGAGAGAGAGAGAGAGAGAGAGAGAGAGAGAGAGAGAGAGAGAGAGAGAGAGAGAGAGAGAGAGAGAGAGAAAGAGAGAGAAAGAGAGAGAAAGAGAGAGAAAGAGAGAGAAAGAGAGAGGGAGGGGGGGAGAAAGAGTGTGTTATGTATGTATGTTTATAAATAAATAATATATATATATATATGTGTGTGTGTGTGTGTGTGTGTGTGTGTGTGTGTGTGTGTGTGCACATACACACTAAGGTGTGTGTGTGTCTGTGTGTGTGTGTGCACATACACACTAAGGTGTGTGTGTGTGTGTGTGTGTGTGTGTGTGTGTGTGTGTGTGTGTGTGTGTGTGTGTGTGTGTGTGTGTACGTGTGTGTGTGTGTGTGTAAGAGTTTGCACCTAATTGAATTTCAAACCACCAGCAACGAGTAAGTCGCTTGGGAAAATCTTCATGATTCTCTATTTGGGAGCAGGAACGAATGGTGAATAATAGCATACAGAGAAACACCATACAGCTATATAGACGTGAATAAAACAGAGCTCTCACCCATAACAGACGGATATATCGAAGAAGACATCAACCTTCTTCTAAGGCCACTAACAACAACAACAGCGCGTACGTTCGTATCTGCGCGTGAACAGATGTTGTATATATATATATATATATATATATATATATATATATATATATATATATATATATATATACTCTAATCATGATTCAAACTTTTGCGTGTTAAGAATTCATGTTGATTTTTTAAAATTTTATCTAGAGTTTGCTACTGCGCTGTGTGTTATGTGCTGTAAATACATTACATGATTTTTTTGCCTTGTAGCGTCTGACCATAAAGCATAGCGGTCAGTTTGAGACATCTCTCAAAAAGCGATTTTCCCGCTAGATCTAGAGTTTTTCAGTTATGATCTAGCGAATTTACTTTATGTGTAGAGATTTGTCAAGTCATTTTTAAGCGGGAGAGCGGTTTTTAAAGCATAGCGGTTTGGTGGAAATATCAATGCGAACAAACAATCGTTCTCCAACTGAGAATAATGAGGCCGTTTCTGGGTGGTAACGAGGCAGTGTTCAAATGTAACAGTTGTTTTTCGTAAATTGATGGATATATTGATTAATTAAAAACTGACGAACTAAGTGAATTAATAAATAATGATGATAGGTGAATGATAATGATAGTCCATTTAAAATAGCAGAGTACAAATGTTTTTGCATTAAGAAAGGGTAAAAACCTAGAAGTGGATTATCATTATCAGAATGAAGAGGTGGCTATTATGCCAAACTGAAGAGGGAATTTCCCGTTTTCACACAGAAAGCACTTGCTATGGCTGTCCCTCCTGTCGCAGCTTACCGGGGCGAGGCTACCTTCTTCGATTCTGATCGTCACCTGGATATGCTATTCAAGGGTAAACAATACGAAACTCCCCATTAATAATGCAGCATTTGTGTTTATTTTTCCTTTTATTACCATATAAACAATGCATTGATTTCAATTTGTAGTAAAATGAACATTTCTTTTATTTATCTATCATTATTATTGTTCTAAATTCTTAATTTCGTAAGAGAAATACATTTACTCTTTATCTATCTATCCTATTTTGTTTTATTTATTTATTTATTTATGTTTAATTAAGCATACCAATATATTTCTTTCCTTAACTTCACATAGCTGACGACGAATGGAGTTTGGGTTATGGTGATCTGTCACAACACTTGTCAGGGATAACGATACAAAAATTCCCGGCGACGAGAGACCTTAAGCCTTGTGAGAAAAAATCGTGTATAGATTACTAGTCCATGGGCGTCTATATTCGTATTTAGCAAAACTTGTGCATCACGGTATTCTTAGTGATAGACTACAGTGCTTGGTAAACCGTGCCGGCTTTAGTTATATTTATGGGCGTTCAAATGTCAGATACTCGTTGAAATAATGCCGTCAAACCTGGCTACACAACGCATTTTAAGGTAGTAACAAATTTAGTGTTAACTGACATCTATTTAACATACAGTTTTTCATGCCAGCTCGGATGCGTCCTTTCCTCCTGGCTGTGACGCAGCTCTCCCCTCCGGACAAGAAAGGTAAATTCTTGAGGTCAGAGGGTTTAGCATGAAGAAACTGTGCAGGGGGGGGGGGAGCGGTGACCCACATAGATAAATGCCATTAGGATAAGGGATCTTAAGGCGGAGCCTCTATAGGGAAGAGCCTCTAGTTAGCGGGTTCTCTGGTGGAGCCCCCAATAGGTAAATGCTCCAAGTGGTAGGGTGTTCGGTGCCCCCGATAGGATATTGAATAAGGCTGCTTGATTAAGGCGCTTTCCATAGAAGACAAGGGGGTAATTGGATGGCGAAGTGCATTTCCGTAGATTTTAACGGAAGCTTTTCGGACCGTAGACCGTCGGCTGGATAAATCTAATTACCTGCCAATTACCTGCTATCTCTCATTACTGTGGATAATTACAAGTGCATTAAAATCCAGTTTGGTATAAGAAAATATAGCACAGATGAACTAATGACAAATATAGCTTAAAAATTTCATGAAACATCAATGTCCACCATGGTGTGAAGCTTAAGAATACAATGGTTACTCATAAAGTATTAAACGTTTTCTTTGTTATTACCAAGGGTACAGAAAATGGTTCTTTGATTAAGCCCTGCAGGAAAAAAAAAAAAAAAAGAGTAGTTTATGTTATATATTCTTCGTAAGAGGAAATGACTAATAACCAAGCAATCACGCAAAACAAAAGGAGAGTTTTCATCTTCACTTCAGTTAGCTTAAGCAACTCCTATGATTGTCTCTGAGGGTCTGCGTAAATGTATACATATGTATGCAGTACACATTTCTCTGTCTATCTAATTATGTATCTACCTATCTATTTATAGATCTGTTTGTCTATCTATATATGTATATGTATTCTACTACCTAACTACCCATCTATCTCTCTATCTATTTATAAATCTTTACATATATAGATATACTGTAAATATATATCTCTCTCTATTAAATATATATATATATTTATATATATACACAAATGTATATATACACACACAGACACACACAAACACACACACACATACACACACGAACACACACACACACACACACACACACACACACACACACACACACACACACACACACACACACACACACATATATATATATATATATATATATAATATATATATATATAATATATATATATATATATATATATATATATATGTGTGTGTGTGTGTGTGTGTGTGTGTTTATGTG
>NC_061847.1:5599494-5601994 GCF_019202785.1 Penaeus chinensis | reverse complement strand
GCACTCAGCAGGTGTACCCGAGCGCCGACTCCCGCGAGCCCACGGCCGTCCAGGAGCGCCTCGTGAAGAAGCTCGGGGCCAACGCCTACCCCTTCGCCGTGACGCTCCCCGACACCGCCCCCTGCTCCGTCCAGCTCCACTCGGGCGTCGATGAGACGGTGAGGAAGACGACGCTATGGCTTCTTACAGCATGCACGACGCGCTTTGGCTCAAGTAGCAGCTTTGCAAATCTATTTCACATCCATGCCTATTATCAGATCGTACTCACAGGTCCTTCATCTTCTACAGAGCAAACCCCTCGGCGTCATCTACGAGCTCTCCGTCTTCGTGGGCGACAACTCCAGCGAGAGACCCCACAAGCGCAACTCCGTCACCCTCGCCGTCAGGAAGGTGCAGTACTCCCCCATCTCGGGTACCTCGCGCCAGCCCAGCACCCTCGTGTCCAAGGGCTTCGCTCTCTCCTCCGGGAAGATCAACATGGAGGTGACGCTCGACAAGGATCTCTACTACCACGGGGATCAAGTGACTGCCACCCTTAACATCAACAACGGCAGCAAGAAGACAGTGAAGAGCATTAAGTGCAGCATCATCCAGCACGTCGAGGTCACCATGACCAACAGCCACTTTACCCGCGAGGTACGTTTAGCACGAGCTCCTCCTCGCACACGAAAACGGAAGTAGAGGCGGAATGAATCGTCACTCGATTTCTTTTCGAAGCTGAATTACGGACTATAGAAATAAACAAAATGAATCTGTTCTAATAATCGGACAGAGCACAAAAAGAAGAATAGTCCTGCCACGATTTAAGAAGAATGTTGTTTCTATTTTTCTCTGTAGGTGGCTTCCCTGGAATCGAAGGAGGGCTGCCCCATCACGCCAGGGACGAGTCTCCAGAAGACCTTTAACCTCACGCCTCTCGCCTCGTCCAACAAGAGCAAAATCGGCCTTGCTCTCGATGGAAAGCTAAAGGTATCGACTACTAGCACGTTGTGTGTATGTGTGTGTGTGTATATATATATATATATATATATATATATAGAGAGAGAGAGAGAGAGAGAGAGAGAGAGAGAGAATGTGTATGTGTTTATATACAGTGGAGGTAAGTACGCGTGATGCACACACTTACACCTCCAAAGGCGAAGACACATCAACCAATCCCTCAGAACGAAAAACAAAACTACCAACCCATTCCCATTCTTTCCAATCTCCCTCTGGAATCCTCACCGCTGACCATTCCCATTCCCACCATTCCAGGATTCCGACGCCAACCTCGCCTCTACCACCATCGTCGCCGCGGGGAGGAACGTCAATGATTCCTGTGGTATCATTGTGTCCTACTCCATGCGTGTGAAAGCTAACTGCGGCGCCATTGCAGGTGACCTGTCCGCTGACCTGTGCTTCAAGCTGATGCACCCTGCCCCTGGTGAGTCCTCTAGGTTGCTGGTAGTGTGTGGATGACGTTCATGTTGGGAGTATGGTGCCATGTTTGATATGTTGTGTAATGGTGATTTGGTTTGGTTAATTGTCATAAAGATTGGGGTTAATAAGGATTATGATAATAATAATAATAATAATAATAATAATAATGATAATAATAATAATAATAATAATAATAATAATAATAATAATGATAATGATAATGATAATAAATAACAATAATGATAATAATAATAATAATAATAATAATAATAATAATAATAATGGTGATGATGATAACAACAACAACAATAATAATGATGATAACAATAATGATAATTACTACAAAAATGATGACAATAATGATAGCAGCAAATGAATACCAAAACAACAATATGTATATGTATATAAAAACAACAGCTGCTCGAACCATCAAACAAATCAAAGAATATACAAACATATGAATAAAAAAAAAAAAAAACAACAACCGAGTACGAACAACCAGGACCCCATCCTTGAGCCTCTCCTTCCTCGCCTTCCGCAGGTGGGGTCAGCAAGGCGCGTCCCGACAGCGGCTACACCGGCGGCGAGGACCTGGAGTTCGAGGATTTCGCTCGCCTCCGCCGCGGCATGTCCGTCGACCAGCCCTAGATGGCGCTGATGAGGGAGCTCCTGCTTTGTAATGATTTGATTTTTTTTTTCTTTTGTGTGGTTTGTCTGATCGAGGGTCTTTTTTATGGTTTTTTTTTTGGGGGGGGAGGGGGTTCTTTGTTTGTTTGTTTGATTGTTTTTCTTATGTTCTTCCTTTCGTTCTTTCGTTTTTTTGTATTGTTTTGTTTTTGTTCTTTGTTTTTTTCCGTTCTTTCTTTTATATCGGAAGGCTTTTAAATTTTATTTTTTTGATTGAGTTAATTTCACCGAACACGACTTTTCATATATTTTTTTTTTTTTTTTTCACAGAACACTTTACTATTTATATCGGTTTATTTTCACCGAAGACTGATTTTACACAAATTTATTTTTACGGGGCATTTTGGTTTCAGAAGTATTTATAAAAAACTTTTTTTTTTTTCTGTTACGATAC
>NC_061847.1:5591994-5594494 GCF_019202785.1 Penaeus chinensis | reverse complement strand
ACGATAGTGTCAGTTACGTGTAATGATGCAATACCATAGGGCGTGAGTATTATCGTTATAGTTATCATTATCGTTAGCAATGTTAACGTTATTACTATTGTTATGTTTTTTAGTACTGACTAATTATCTTATTGGTATTATTATTACTTATGATTATTATCACCATTGTTACAATTATTACTATTATCTTTATTATTATTGTTGTTGCTGTTGTTACGATTACCATTATTGTTGTTAGTAATATTATCATTATCATCCACATTATTGGCATTATCCTTATTTCTATTATTACTATTACAATCATCATCATCATCATTGTTATTACTAATATTATCATTATAATTATCATTTTTTCATTATTATTATTACTATTATTTTTTATTATCATTATTATTATTATTATCATTATTATCATTATCATTATCATTATCATTATCATTATTTTTAGTATTAGTATTAGTAATATCATCATAATCATTAATATTACTATATTGATATTACTATTGTCATTATTATTATTATCATCATTTTCATTGTTATTATTACTATTATTACTAATATCATTATAATTAACATGTTATTATAAGTATTAACAGTATTCTTGTTGTTATAATTATTATTATTATTATTATTACTATCATTATTATTATCATTATTATTATCATTATTTTATTTTTATAATTATTATATTATTGTTATTATTATCATTATTACTAAAGTTATTATTATCATCACCATTAACATTATATTTATTATCAAGATCATTATTATTATCATTATTTTATTATCAGTGTCATTATCGTCATTATTATTAACATAACTTTTTTTATCAATATTACTATTATCATTATCATCCTCATTAGTATTTTCACTATCATTATACTTATTGTTATTATTGTTATTATTATTTCTTCATAAATTTTCTTTATTGTTATTCCTGTTATTCTATCTTCATTAGTATTATCACAATCATTATCATTATTATTATAATTATCATTAATGGTACTCATTTTCTTATTTTTTACTATTATCACTGTTATCATAATAATTGTTATTACTAATACTATTCTAATAACAATTATTATTATCGATATTGTTATTATTTTTGTTGTTGCTATAATTTTTAATCATTATTATCATCATTATCATCTTACCATATGACAATATAGTATAATCGCCTTCCTGATACATCAACACACCATCAGATATAACATTATAGCTTGTAATAAGAAATATATAACAAAATATATCACGAACATAGAATTCGCCCATGTTTGAAGTCGAAAAGCTGAAGACATATTCTCATAGTCGTTATAATTATCGGCCATATTTCAGACCCGTTTCGCTATATGACCTATCATACCCTAGGATATAAGTGGGTCGTTTTGGGTGAACATGGTCGTGGGCGAGCAAGAGATAAGGACACATTTTCCACATTCTTACATCCGGGTTCTGCAGTATGACTAAGGGCGCAGGTATGACGTAGTGATATCATACCTTTTACAAGATAATTTATTGGAGTGGATTGTCTCCTTTGTGGATGTATATGACGTCACAATATTAACAATTAAATTCGTATAAGGAAGCAACCTTAAGCAGGTTCTATTGCTGGAGTTTAAAAGTTTTCTTAGAGGAGAAGTCGGAGAAGTGAAAGTATGAGATGTAATGGACGACTGTGACGAATCCGCCATAGCGAGGGTTTGGTAAATCAAGTAATAAAGATACTGGGATACAGGGCAGGACTTTGTATCCTTTGAAAGATACAGGGATACAGTGAAACACATACGGAACATACATCAGTGGAAATGGAATGAAAAGATGAATATATCGAAACCAGCATTATGAGACGCTTGGCACTGGCTCCTGAGTGCGCAATTCCATACGAGAGGAAAGATTATATATGCAAGTATATAAGATTTACTTGTCTAAACAAATCTGAGAGAGGCAGGGGGTACGGAAATAAATAGAAAGAGAAATGTGGGAGAGAGGTTCTTATCCGATTACTTTTACATATCATTATAATGTGTACATACCAACTCTTGACTATATCATTTTTACGTGTTTCACTGATGTGGTCACGTGGATTTTGTTTTGTGTAGTTTTTTTTTTATCTCAATATATACAGAGTGTACAAACCTGCACTCCTCTGGACCAGCATTCAGCCTGTATCCTAATCATTGGTCTGTTTTAATGTTTACTCTATAAAGGATCCCATATGATCGGAAATAAATCTACTTCTCCATAACAGTAATGTAACGCATCGGAATTAGCTTTGTTCGAGGAGGTTAGGGGGGGGGGGATTTCACTGATAAACTATCTGATTGACTCGTTACAAATAATCAATAACAACCTTCCATTAGATATGATAATAGACTGTTTTTTTTTTTTTTTTTTTTTTTTTTGGTGTGTGTTTATCCAGCACTTATATACATATCAGGTGACGTCAGTATGAATACGGACCATAAAAGTAAAACATCAAGTTATCATTTCGCTGTCAAAC
>NC_061847.1:5584494-5586994 GCF_019202785.1 Penaeus chinensis | reverse complement strand
TTATATATCTATCTACACATATTTATATATCGTTCTAGATGCCATAAATGCATATTCCTCAAACTATTTGCCGAATTTTTGCGTATATTTTGACATATATAATAGATATATCATTACTTTTGAGAAGACACATATACGCACATAGACAAAGACCGCCCCTCTTTGCATGATTAACACGCATCCAAATCATACACACGTCAAGCTTGTACAAACGACTTACATGCTGCATACGCCCCATGTGTACACAACAATTCGCATTTACACTTACTTGGGCCTTGGACTTGTACGTGAGATTGTTGTTAATGCCAAATGCGAGGTTGGATAAAGGCGAAGGTTGATTATATAAATAAAGATAAACCATGAATAGAAATGAGAAAGAAAGGAAAAGAAATAACCAGAGGGAGGGAGATAAAGAGATTGATAGATAGATAGATAGATAGAGAGAGAGAGAGAGAGAGAGAGAGAGAGAGAGAGAGAGAGAGAGAGAGAGAGAGAGAGAGAGAGAGAGAGAGAGAGAGAGAGAGAGAGAGAGAGAGAGAGAGAGAGAGAGAGAGAGAGAGAGAGAGAGAGAGAGAGAGAGAGAGAGAGAGAGAGAGAAAGAGATAAACACACAAAAACCCGCTGTCACACAGGATACGCCCCCCCTCCCCCCCAAAAAAAAAGCGTCATATAATAACAAGAAAGAAGAGGAGGAAAAGAAAAGAAGAACAAAAATTCTCACAAAAGTTTATCCATTACATTTCATTATGAAATTTGTTACGTGAGGTTCAGTCTACCTACATTCACATACCTAATTTCCCGAGGTCCCGAGTTCCTTTACATACCCAATTTCCAGTCTTTCTCAAATCCTATCAGTAACTTCCTGTTCCAAAAGAATTCTATGAACATATATGCATTATGCCCTATCTAATCTTTCTTATCATGTGCTAGTTCCGTGTCGAAATCTTAACGTAGAGAGAAAGTAGAAGGAAGTTGTGTTAAAACAAATTTCGATCCTAATTCCATTGTTTCTTAATATTTTATATACAGTACTATTGTTCTGGCGTTTAAACGTTTAGGAAATATTAACAAAGCAAACATTTATTGGGGAAGTAAAATCTATGGTTATACCTGTGATAACCGTTACTATCAAACATGAAAATGATATTAATAACAACAATAATAATACAATAATGATAACAGCAACAACAACAACAACAACAATAATAATAATAATAATAATAATAATAATAAAAATACAATATTAATAACAACAACAACAGGAGCAACAACAACAACAATAATAATAATAATAATAATAATAATAATAAAAATACAATATTAATAACAACAACAACAGGAGCAACAACAACAACAACAACAATAATGATAATGATAATAATAATAGTAATGATTATTACTACTAGCATTATAACTTCAAGAACACTAATATCAGTATTTATATTATCCTTATTATCATTATAATTAGCAATATCAGCTTCATTATCCTTCTATACTGTGATATTAATATATAATAGTATCATTACCATCATTATTAGTCTGATTACCATCATCATCATTATAACTGTCCTTTAATTTGATTATTCTTATATTATCATTATCATTATCATTATTATTATCGTTATTATTATTATCATTATTATTATTATTATTATTATTATTATTATTATTATTATTATTATTTTTATTATAATCATTACTATTATCATTATTATTATCATTATTATTATTATTATTATTGTCGTCATTATTTTCATCATTATTATTAATACTATTATTATTATATTATTATCATCATCATCATAATCATCCCATCATCATCACCATTATCACCATCATCATCATCATTATCATTATCATCATTATTATTATCATTATAACTATCAACATTATTATTTTTTTGTTATTGGCATTGCTATTATTACTATTACCATTATCGTCGTTTTATTATTATCATACTCGCTGTTATTATGGCTATCATTATTATCATATTTTTATTCGTCATAATTATCAGTATAATTATCATTATTATTATCATCATTATATTAAAAAATGAAATGAATTCTTATTATCACGACAGCAGAAAAATATAAATTATTCAATAAAATATGTCCAGCATGAAAAACAACATATGCAACATAGTAAAACTGCATATCCGTATGGCATGCACATAATCATGATTTGTGTTAGTCATTTAGATGACGTCTGCAGAACCAAATCTAAATCAAGCGTGGTTGTGTGTGTGTGTGTGTGTGTGTGTGTGTGTGTGTGTGTGTGTGTGTGTGTGTGTGTGTGTGTGTGTGTGTGTGTGTATGTGTGTGTGTGTGTGTGTGTGTGTGGGTGTGTGTGTGTGCGCGTGCGTGAGTGTGGCTGTGTATATTATGGGTGTGTGGATCGGAGTGTATGTGAGGGGGGGGGGGGGGGGGGAGTGGGATAGGGATAAGGATAAGTCCGATATGCGAAGCTGAGCCCCGCCCGGGCTATGCCCATGAGCGGAGCC
>NC_061847.1:5579494-5581994 GCF_019202785.1 Penaeus chinensis | reverse complement strand
CATGCAAACGTTACTACACGGTGTATTACACGCTTACACACAAGTACATGTAACTATAATAACGCACACACACATACGTACGCACGCGAACACACACACACACGCACACACACACACATACACACACACAAACACACACACATGCGCGCGCCCGCTCACGCACATACACGCACACATACAAACACTCATACACAAACGCACACACACATATATGCACACACAAGCACACACACACATATGCACACACAAGCACACACACATATGCACACACGAGCACACACACACACATATGCACACACAAGCACAAACACACATATGCACACACAAGCACACACACACATATGCACACACAAGCACACACACACATATGCACACACAAGCACAAACACACATATGCACACATAATCACACACACACAAGCACACACACACATATACACACACAAGCACACACACACCAGTACGAACACACATCAAGCTTAAAGACACACACTTGTTCCTTTACCCTTTACACCAACCCCAAGAATCAGGAAAGGGAGAGAGGAAACAAAAATAAGAATAGAGAAAATGAAGAAGTGGAGAAGGGAAGGAGATAAAGGAATGGGAAAAGAGGAGAGCTATGCTTGCATGCTTGCACAGATCCTGCATGACGAGGAAATTCTCAAGGTCCTTCAACGCAATGTTCATTTTGAAGTGCAATTTGCTTGATGAATACGTTTGTGTTTGTATAACTGTGCACGAGTTATCCTACCAGTATCTCTGTAAATCTATCTGTCTATTCATCTATCTATCTATCTCCCTCTCTCTATTAATTTATATATGTATCTATCTATCTATCTATCTATATATATATATATATATATATACACATACATACATATATAGATAGATAAATAGATAGAGATAGATAGATAGATAGATAGATAGATAGATAGATAAACAGATAGATAGACAGATGTGTGTGTGTGTGTGTGTGTGTGTGTGTGTGTGTTGTGTGTGTACGCACTTGTATTTGTATGTATGTTAGTATGTGTGTTTCCACGTCCGTACTACATGGGCCCCACAGAAGGAATAGCATGAGACAATGCGGCGCCTGGCCACGTGAAAGCTGCATACAGCTGGCTGAGTTGAACGTCGAAGCTGCCACGCCCCTCGAACTGAGTTGACTGGCCGTTCAGCGCCTCGTGGCTCTTCGTCGTCGCCTCAGGGCCCTCTGTCGTCGTCTCCCGCTCGAGCGAAGAGGTGGTAAGAGTCGTCTGCAGCATCGTTGTTCTCTTATTAATGACTATATTATTGTGTCGGGTCATGCGAGTGAGAGAGGGAGGGAGAGGAAGAGGGAGGGAGAGAGGGAGAGAGGGAGAGAGGGAGAGAGGGAGAGAGGGAGTGAGGGAGAGGGGAGAGGAGAGAGGGGAGAGGGGAGAGGGGAGAGAGGGGAGAGAGAGAGAGAGAGAGAGAGAGAGAGAGAGAGAGAGAGAGAGAGAGAGAGAGAGAGAGAGAGAGAAGAGAGAGAGAGAGAGAGAAGAGGAAGGGAGGGGGGGAGGGAAGGAAAAGAGGGAGGGGTGGAGGGAGGGAGAAGAGAGAGAGAGGAGAGAGAGAGAGAGAGAGAGAGGAGAGAGAGAGAGAGAGAGAGAGGAGAGGGGGAGAGAGAGAAGAGAAAAAAAAGAAAAAAAATGGTGGGGCCACAGCCCTTGGGGAGGGGGGGGCCAATGGGCTGTATTGTGAACGGTAATACATATACGTTTTCACAAAACACAGTTTCTTTAGAATGAGGCTGATGAAAAAAACAAAAAAAAAAAGAGAGAGAGAGAGGTGGGGTGGGGGGGGGGGTAGGGGTAGGATATGCCCCCCTGTGGGGCACCTCTGCCTCGGCGCCGCTCTGATAAGGCACTCCCGTCCGCCCGTGCTTTCGGACCGATAGCAGAATAACGAGAACGAGCTGCTCGAGGGAGGGAGGGAGGGGGGGGGGGGGAGGGCGGGAGGAGGGGAAACGAAGGAGGGAGGGGGGAGGGGGGGACAGAAGGGGAGGGAGAGAGGGGGGGAAGAGAAGGGAAGGGGGAAAAGGAGGAAGGAGGGGGTGGGGGGAGAGACGAAGGAGGGGGGAAGGGGGGAAAGAGAGACAGAAGAGAGGGGACTGGGAGGGGGGAGGGAGGGGGGGAGGAGGGAGAGAAAAGAGATGAAGAGATGAGAGAAAGAAATAAAGAAAAAGAGAGAGAGAGAGTAGAGGGAGAGAGAGAGAGGAAAGAAAAAGAAAAAAACAAATGAATAAATGAAAGAGAAAGACATACTTACAGACAAGACAACGAAAAAAAAAAAAAAAATCTCACCGACACAACCTTCAACTCTCTCGAGGGGCGGTGGGGCTGTGGTTTTTGGGGGGGGGGGGGGGGAAGGTGGCAGAGATAAAAACTTCCCGAATGCCCTTCGTGTCGCGAAACCAAAGCAAACGTTTCGGAAGCGCCCGGGGATATTACGTCAGGACGCGGCGGGGGCCGAGGAAATCG
>NC_061847.1:5570179-5572679 GCF_019202785.1 Penaeus chinensis | reverse complement strand
AATTGGCTTTTGAGTGTCATGAATAAGCAGTCGTGTGCTCGGCTTCCGACCGTCTGGATTTTAGTTTTACGACTTACCTCTTTAACCGGACGATGAATCAGAAGCTCATTAAGTAGCTGTAGTAGTAAAGTAATTAATCTTTTTTTTATGGGAGGAACCTATCCAAAGGCTAAAAGCCATCAACCTCCCTTTCCACTACAGGAAGGACGGGGATAGGGGAGGAATGGGGATGGAGGAGTAAGGGGATGGGGATAGGACAGGGTAGAGATAGAGATATGCATAAAGAGGCATGTGGGTAGAGGGGGATAGGGGTGGGGATGGAACAGGAGAGAGAGAGAGAGAGAGAGAGAGAGAGAGAGAGAGAGAGAGAGAGAGAGAGAGAGAGAGAGAGAGAGAGAGAGAGAGAGAGAGAGAGAGACAGAGAGACAGAGACAGAGACAGAGAGAAGGGGGGGGGGGATGGAAGTGGAAGAGGGAGATGAAGAGCAGATATGGTGATAGAGGAAAGGGGAATGAAATTGGGAGAGGAAGAGAAAGATAAGGGCAATTATGACAATAAATAATCCAAAGAATAAAGAGCAAGACGCTAATAATGAAGAGATCTACAAAGAAATAAAACGTCAATGTTTGTGTTCAGTAGACTTAATGGTATATTGTCTGGCTGTTAGGAGAGGAGGAGGAAGAGGAGGGGAGAAGATGATGTTGAGAGGGTGGAAGATGAGGAAAAGGAGGAGGCAGAGGAGAGGAGATGGTGGTATTTAAGAAGGAGAGGAGGAGGAGGAAGGTGAGGATTAGGAGGAGGAGTAGGAGGAGGCGGCGGATGAGGATGAGAGGAGAAGTAGAAGATGGAGGGGAGGGTAGAATGACGAGAAGGAGGATTTAGAGGATGAAAAGCAGGAGGAGGAGGAGGAGGTTGGAGGGTATTGACGAGTCGGGGAGGGATAGGAGGAGAAGGAGGAGGAAGAGTAGCGAAACAGGAGGGGAAAGGGAAGAGGAGGAAGAGAGGGAATAGGAGGAGGAGTGGGAAGAGAGGAGGAGGTTGAGGAGGAGGGAGAAGAAGAGGGGAAGGAGATGGAGGAGGAGGAAAAAAAAAAAGAAGAAGAAGAAGAAAGAAGGAGAAGAAGAAAGAAGGAGAAGGAGGAATAAGAGGAAGCAAAGGAGGAGGAGGAGGGAGAGGGAGAGGGAGCGGAGCGGATGGAGCGGGAGAGGAGAGGAGCGGATGGAGCCTGTCGTGTGAAAGTACAGGGACTTGCTTAGTACCTGAAGTGGTCCTGTGGCCGTGGATATGGTTGTGGTACTTGGCGTTGGGTGTTTTTGTTGTTGTTGTTGTTGTCGTTGTTGTTACTCGGTGTTGGGGTAGTTTTATGTTTTCGTTGTTGCTGTTTGTGGCGTCTGATGTTTTGGTTTTCGTTGATAGGTGTGTTTGTTATTGTTGTGTGTATATATATATATATATATATATATATATATATAAATATATATATATAAATATATATATATATAAATATATATATATAAATATATATATATATTTTTTTGTTCTGTTATGTTTGATACTTTTGTTACTGACGCGGGAAGTTTGGTGTACTTTCTCTCTCTCTCTCTCTCTCTCTCTCTCTCTCTCTCTCTCTCTCTCTCTCTCTCTCTCTCTCTCTCTCTCTCTCTCTCTCTCTCTCTCTCTCGGGTCGTGTAACTTATTTAAAAAAAAAAAAAATATATGATTATGAGCTAATGATGATAATAAAATATGTAAAAATATGAAATAAAATGACTGAATTATTGTGATTCGGTCGTGTAACTTATCCATAAAAAAGGAAACTGTGAGATGATAATAAGAGATTAATAAATAAAAATAAATATAAGAAATTATATGATTGAATGATGAGGACTCGGCCGTGTAACTTATCTAAATAAAAAAAAAAAGAGAAAACTGTAAGATAATAATAGAACATAATAATAAAAAAATAAAGATAAAAATAAGTAATAAAAAGATGATGACTCGGCCCTGTAACTTATCTAAAAAAAAAAAAAAAAAAAAAAAAAAAGTGAGATGATAATAAAACAAAAACGAAAACAAAACAAAAAATGATAATAATACAAATAAATGAAAAAAAAAAACAAGAAACAAAACAAAAAATGATAATAATACAAATAAATGAACAAAAAAAAAGAAACAAAACAAAAAAAAGGATAATAATTACAAATAAATGAACACAAAAAAAAAAAAAAAAACAAGAAACAAAATGGCTATGAATGATGATGACTCGGCCGCGTAACTTATCCATTAGTGACAAGCGGGGAAAGCCCGGCGAGGGAACACACGGGGGGAGAGCACCGCCCTGGTGATCGCGATTCCGAAGGGCGGCGGCCTCGGTCATAGGCATTTCGAACTGCCGAGATGATGGTTGTTTGGGGGAGGGGGGGGGATGGGGAGGAGGGGGAGAGGGGGTGGGAGTGGTGGGAGGTGGAGAGGGGTGTGGGAGGTGGGAGAGGGGAGGGAG
>NC_061847.1:5536568-5541568 GCF_019202785.1 Penaeus chinensis | reverse complement strand
AAAAAATATTTTAAAAAACTAGAAAAAAAAAATATATTCCCAGAAACCCCTTTGAGGGAAACAAAAAATATTCATAACTCCGGACATCACTTTATAACAATGCACAGAGGACTACCAAAAGGACGTTTTTTTAGGAAAATTTTTGTGGGAAAACTTGTCTTTGGGTTTTTAAAGGGGGGTTTGAAGCGTTCCAAAAAACGGTTTTTGAAAATTCATTTTCGGAAAAGGTTTTAAAATCTGTGATATAATTTTAATAGGAATTTTGTTTGTATGAAAGTATGTATTTTTTTTTTATTTGTTTTTATAAAAAATATTTTATTTTCTAAAATTTTATTTTATAATATATATATATATAATTTTTAAAATATTTTATTTTAATTTTTTTTTTTATTTTTATTTTTATGTATTTAATTTTTTCTTTTTGTTGTATGGTTAAATGAATATTTAAAAATTTTTTATAATATATATTATATATATATTTTTAATATATAATATATATATATTTTTTGCTTTTTGTTTTTTTGTTGTGTATTAATATATATTATATATTTTTTAATATATATATATATATTATTAAAATATATAAATTTTATATAAAATTTTATATATAAAATTTTAAAAATATAATATAAATATATTTTTTATATATATATATGTTGTGTGTGTGTGTGTGTGTGTGTCTGTGTGTTGTGTGTAGTGTGTGTGTGTGTGTTTGTGTGAGTGTTGTGTGTGTGGGTATACGTAATATATAACATATATATATATATATATTATATATAAAAATATATATATTATATATACATATATATATATAATATATAACATATATATATTATATATATATATATGTGTGTGTTGTGTTGTGTGTGTGTTGTGTGTGTGTGTGGGTGTGTGTGTGTGTGTAGTGTTGTTGTGACTATGCTATATAATGAATATGTGTATATATATATATATATATATTATATATATATATATATATATATATATGCACACACACCACACACAAAACCACACACACACGACCAAAACACACACAAAAAAACACCACACAAACCCCACACACAAAAAACCCACCACAAACACACACACACCACACACACTTAAAAAAAACAAAAAATATAAAATATATTATATTATAATATAATATATATATATATGTTTTTCCCTTTAAAATTTTATTTTGGTATATTATTATATTGTATTATATATATAAATATATAAATATATATTTAAAAAAAAATATGTGTTTTGTGTGTGTTTTTATTATTATATAAAAAAAGTTTATTAAAAATTTTTTTTAAAGAAAATAACTTTATGTGGTTTTAAATGGGTTTGTTATTTATATTACAAAAATTTCAAAATTTTATTTTTTTATATATATAATACAATTTTAAAATTTAAAAATTTATTTTTTTTAGATAATACATAAATAAATTAATATATTAATTTATAAAAGGCTGTCCCTTAAAAAAAGCTAAAGTTAAAGGAGTAGGGAAAGTATTTGAGATAGGGTACCCCTTGATGGATAACCCTTTAGAGAATTATCGAATTGTATGAGCATGGGCAGTTTAGATAGTTACGAGTAAAAAATGGGAAAAGCGTAAGCTGGTTTTGTGTTTTTAAATTTTCCGGGGGAATTGTCCGTAGACTTTTATAAGCCTTTTATGTAAAAATTTATTCCCCGAGTTTCCCGGGTGCCCAAATTTTTTACTTTTTTTTTATTTTCTCTTTTCAATTTACGTTTGCTGTACATAATCTGAAATTTACCATGTATAGTCTATGTTTCCTCCATCCGCATATCCTGCCATAAATATTTACTTATTTGCATATTTGTATTCAAAGGAAATTTTTCTTTTTCCATTGGGGCTTAAAAGCATATCTTTAATGAAAAAAAATTTCCAAAAATTTTTTTTTCTTTTAATTTGTTCATTTAAAAGGTAATTAAAAATTTTCCCCTTTTTTTTTTTTTTATTTATGTTTTTATTGTAATTTTTTGTCTAGTACGTGTACATAAAACTTGTCTAAGTATTTTCAAGGATAATAATTATATATTATATATATTTTATTTTAAAATTTTTAATAAAAAAATATATTAAAATTTTATATATTTTTTTTTCCAAAAATTTGTTATATATTTTTTTTTTTTTTGTGTGTGTGTGTTTGGTGTTTTGTGTGTTTGTGGTGTGTTTTGTGATATATTTTTTATATTTAATATAATATATATATATATATATTAAAATAAAAAATTTTAATTTTAAATATTATAAAAAAACAAATTAAAAAAAATAAAAATTTAAATTTGATCTCTTACCCTAGGACTATTTTTTTTTTCTCTTTACCCCGGGGTTTGTTTTTCCCTGCCCCAACCCTCCCCTTTTTTACCCGGGTTTTGGGCCCTTTGGGATAAAATCAGATTGATTTTGACAGTCATATATAAACATGCCGCGATGGTCCGGGGGTTTGAAAAATGGATTCCGACTTCATGGCCCGAGTTCAATTCCCCCCCGCGGCAGTCGAAAAAAACCCGTGCTCAACTGCTCGCTTGTCGTTTTGAGAAAGCCAAACGCAGGGCGTGTGGGGGAAAGCCCCGGGCCGGGGCAAAAAAGTTTTTAGCGCCCGAACTGTGGGTGGTTGGGAAGGGGGCATCCAATCAGGAAGGGGTTTGGTTCTGCCAAATAACCTCTCAATAGGGGAATTTGGAAGGGGGCCTTTATGTCCAGCGGGTGGAAAAAAAGGGCGTAGAAAAAAAAACCCCCACACACAATACACACACACACATCCCAAAAGACCCACCACCAAAACACACAATAATATATAAAATATATAAAATATATATTTTATATATATTTTATGTAAAAAATGTATATTTATAAAAGTTAATAAATAAATGTATATACATATATTTGTACTTATATGATAAATATGTATGTATGTATTCGCTAACTTCGTCGTTTGCAAGCAAAACCTTCCCAGGACTCTTTTACCTTGGTCCCCCCTAGGACCTGACTCAGCCCTTGTTCTTATTGTCTCTACCACTATATAATCTTGTCAAAATTCTCTTTGTGTTTCCCTTTCGGTTACTTGTTCGTCTGTTCGAAAACGTTACGATTGAGTTTCATTTTTGATTGTGTCTTTTTCCCTTTTATTCAAGTGTATTAGCGTATGTATTTATGTACACGTGAGGATGAAATAAAAGCAAACAGTACTATAAGAAAAGTAAAGAATTTTATCATGGTGATCATTACAATAAATGCTTTTTGTTTGGAAGATTAGGTTTCGATTTAGTAATATAAAATCTCTATTTGAACATGACGAATGGACGCCCCTGTTATCACTGATAATCAATTAACTCTGTTGAGTTGTGATACTTCCGTAATCAGCTTCATACACAGACGCCATAGATATCAATTTCCATGTCGGTTCGTTACATAAAAGACAGAAGAGTATAGATTGCAGCAGCTTGCACACTCACGCAAAATAATATTGCTATCAGTTGGGATGTATTAAAAAACTAATGATTGACGGGGCCAAAATTTTTATATCAAAAAAACAGGGAAAATCTTTTAAAAGTATAGAAAAATTTAAAAAATAAAGAAATTAAGGGTGGGGAACAAAATAAGCAAATAAAAAACAAAAAAAAAAATTGGAATAAAAATTTTTTAAAAACCCAATTTTAAAAGTAATGATTTGTGGTTTTGTAATAATAAAAGGGTTTGGGTAAAAAATAATTTTAAAAAGGGGCAGAAAAAATCAAAAAATAAAGCATTTAAAAAACAGCAAAAATATAATAAAATTACAATAAAATTTAAAAAAAATAGCAAAAAACCAACTTAATAAAAATTTTTGATAATCTTTATAATTAAAATGAAAACAATGATAATAATAATGATTTAATAATAGTATTAATAAAAATAATAATAAGGATAAAATAAAGATAAAGATAAAGATTTCCTTTAAAGTGATGTTTAAAATCAATTTTAATAAAAATAAAAAATGATACTAAATTTTAATGAAAATAATAAAACAGTGATACTACTCATAATGGTTTTTTGATAACAAAAAATAAAAATGATTATAAAATTTTAAAAATAAGGGGGAAAAAGAGGAAAGCGTTTTTTTTCCAATTAAAGGGTTGTATTAATGATTTATGGTTTGGGTGTTTTTTCTAAGTACGTAAAAAGCCCCAAAAAACAAGAAAAAAAGTATTTAAAGCGTGGATTCTTCATTATAAATAGAAAGGGAATAAACGAGGTAGTGGGTTTATTCAGTATCACCTCCTCAGTATGATGTACTCTGATATTTAGGTGTATTTTATTATCATGATGTATTACGGTGCTATATTGCTTATCTGTTTTAAAATATGGCAATAGTTTTTTTTTTTTTTAAAAATTATAAATTTATTTTTGATACAAACATTCAATAATAATACATTTCTCATTCAAACCAATTTCATTCTTTACGGGGGATGTGAAAGGATGGCAAGCATTGGAAAAAAAAAAAGAATATTTTTTAAAACAAAAATGGTATTTTTTTGTGTTTGATGGGGAAATATACATTTAAATAAACAACTCGACACATGCGCCGCGAACAAAACAAAAAAACACACACCACCCCCACACACACACAACACACACACACCCCACAAACACCCCAAAAACAACACAAAAAAACCCCAAAAAAAAAAAAAATACTTTTCCCTTATGATTTATTCTTCGTTTCGATAATGCACAAATTACTTATCTGTGCGTACGTCACATGTATACCCACTGTAACTGCTACTGCGAACACTCATGCAAATTAACTCTGTGTCTCGCTCTTAAGATTCCGGAAACAGCGAGAGCAAAGTGCCTGTTGCAGCAAAAAAGGGGGTTTAGCTTATTTAGTTCCATCTTGCAAATTCCGTGTATCTTGCATGGGACAAAGGAGTTCCCGCTAAAGGGGAGGGTCTTTGAAATCAAAACTTGTTTTTACTAAGTTTTCAAAAGATTTGATTTCATTTT
>NC_061847.1:5526568-5529068 GCF_019202785.1 Penaeus chinensis | reverse complement strand
CCCCCAAAGAACCATCCCACTTCTTACCACAAATACTTCTCCCTCTCTCTCCTTCCCTCCTTTGCCTCCTCCCTCTTTAATCCTCACCCCTCCTCCCCCTCTCCTTCCCCCCCTCCTTATCCAATCTCCCCCCCCCCCTCCGTGCATTACCCTCCCCTTCCCCCATACCACCTACTCTCTACTCACCCACCTGCACATAATCTGCCCATCCGCCCTCTACCCACCTATCTACCACTCACCCCGGCACCCATTCACCCACTACCCACCCTGGTACCCACTCACTCCCTACCCACCCTGGCACCCACTCACTCCCTACCCACCTTGGCACCCACTCACTCCCTACCCACCTTGGCACCCACTCACTCCCTACCCACCTTGGCACCCACTCACTCCTACCCACGCCTGCACCACCACTCGCTACCCACCCTGGCACCCACTCCCCACCTCCCTACCCACCACTGGCACCCACCACATCCCTACCCACCCTGGCAACCCACTCACTCCCCTACCACACCCTGGCACCCACTCACTCCCTAACCCACCTTGGCACCCAACTCACTCCCTACCCACCCTTGGCACCCACTCACTCCCTACCCACCTGGCACCCACTCACTCCCTACCCACCCATGGCCGCCATCACTCCCTACCCACCCTTGGCACCCACTCACTCCCTACCACCCTGGCACCCACTCATCCCTACCCACCCTGCACCCACTCACTCGCTACCCACCCTGGCACCCACTCACTCCCTACCCACCCTTGGCACCCACTCACTCCACTACCGCACCCTGGCACCCACTCACTCCCTACCCACCCTGGCACCCCACTCACTCCCTACCCACCCTTGGCACCCACTCACTCCCTACCCACCCTTGGCACCCACTCACTCCCCTACCCACCCTGGCACCCACTCCACTCCCCTACCCACCCTGGCACCCACTCACTCCCTACCCACCCTGGCACCCACTCACTCCCTACCCACCCTGGCACCCACTCACTCCCTACCCACCCTGGCACCCACTCACTCCCTACCCACCCTGGCACCCACTCACTCCCTACCCACCCTGGCACCCACTCACTCCCTACCCACCCTGGCACCCATTCACTCCCTACCCACCCTGGCACCCACTCACTCCCTACCCACCCTGGCACCCACTCACTCCCTACCCACCCTGGCACCCACTCACTCCCTACCCATCCTGGCACCCACTCACTCCCTACCCACCCTGGCACCCACTCACTCCCTACCCACTCTGGTACCCACCTTTTACTCACGTAAATACTTACCACTCATTCTTTACCCACCCACTATCCACTCACTCTACCAACCCACTCCAACCCACCCTCTAACCCACTCCCTTACCTTCATATCCAACGTGTTACCCACTCTCTTACCCACACCGCTATCCTACCCACCCCCTTACCCACCTACCCACCCCCTCACCCACCTACCCACCCCCTCACCCACCTACCCACCCCCTCACCCGCCTACCCACCCTCTAACCCACTCCCTTACCCTCATATCCAACGTGTTACCTATTCTCTTACCCACCCCGCTATCCTACCCACCCCCTTACCCACCTACCCACCCCCTCACCCACCTACCCACCCCCTCACCCGCCTACCCACCCCCTCACCCCCCTACCCACCCCCCATCAAAACCCACCCTGAAGATGCGGTAATCGAGCGTCAATACGGGCCCGGCAGCCTCGCCCGCAAGGCATCGGTGACGAACACGATAATCAGCAAGTGCCCGTCTACCCATCTCCTACCCCCCCCCCCCCCCCTGCCCACTTTAACCTATTCGCTGCCGAGTCTCTCCCGCTAGACATTTTTTTTTTTTTTTTTTTTTTTTTTTCGTCTGGCTGCACCTGTCATGGAAGGAGGGAAGGAGTGAGGGAAGGAAGATGGTAGGGAGGGAGAGAAAGAGGGAGGGAAGGAGTGAGGGAGGGAAGGTGGTAGGGAGGGAGAGAAAGAGGGAGGGAAGGAGTGAGGGAGGGAGAGAAAGAGGGAGGAAAGGAGTGAGGGAGGGAAGGTGGTAGGGAGGGAGAGAAAGAGGGAGGGAAGGAGTGAGGGAGGGAGAGAAAGAGGGAGGGAAGGAGTGAGGGAGGGAGAGAAAGAGGGAGGGAAGGAGTGAGGGAGGGAGAGAAAGAGGGAGGGAAGGAGTGAGGGAGGGAGAGAAAGAGGGAGGGAAGGAGTGAGGGAGGGAAGGTGGTAGGGAGGGAGAGAAAGAGGGAGGGAAGGAGTGAGGGAGGGAGAGAAAGAGGGAGGGAAGGAGTGAGGGAGGGAGAGAAAGAGGGAGGGAAGGAGTGAGGGAGGGAGAGAAAGAGGGAGGGAAGGAGTGAGGGAGGGAGAGAAAGAGGGAGGGAAGGAGTGAGGGAGGGAAGGTGGTAGGGAGGGAGAGAAAGAGGGAGGGAAGGAGTGAGGGAGGGAGAGAAAGAGGGAGGGAAGGAGTGAGGGAGGGAGAGAAAGAGGGAGGGAAGGAGTGAGGGAGGGAGAG
>NC_061847.1:5424068-5426568 GCF_019202785.1 Penaeus chinensis | reverse complement strand
AATCATCCTCATTAATATCGTTAATAGTTGTCATACTGATTATCTCTCTCTCTCTCTCACTCTCTGTCTCTCTCTCTCTTTCTCTCTCTCTCTCTCTCTCTCTCTCTCTATATATATATATATATATATATCCATCCTTTTGTGGCTATAAATATCCACCCTTTTGCGTCTGTCTGTCTGTCTGTGTGTCTGTCTGCCTCTCTCTCTTCACTCACTCATTCCCGCCTCGCTCTGCATATCCCTTTGTCGCTCCCTCCCTCCCTCCCTCCCTCCCTCCCTCCCTCTATTATCCTCTCTCTCCCTCCCTCCCTCTCACTAAACATACATTTCTCTTTCTTTTCCACCACAGTTTCTTTTGATCTTTACGAAGTCTCAAATGAAGGAGAAGAAGTAGACGCAGAAGACGATACAGAAAAAGGCGCAGAAAGAGACGCAAAAGAAGACGCAGAAGAAGATACAGAACAAAGCGCAGGAAAAGACACAGAAGAAGAAACAGAACAAGACACAGAAAAAGACACAGAAGAAGAAACAGTAGAAGATACAGAATAAGGCACAGAAAAAGACACAGAAGAAGAAACAGAAGAAGATACAGAATAAGGCGCAGAAAAAGACGCAGAAGAAGACGCAGAAGGAGTCCCTCTCCCCCCCCCCCCCCGCGCTTCTCCGGCCAACTCCTCCGGGTACTCCTCGAAGCCAGAAATGCATCAGCTGAGGACACCAAGTTTTCCTCTTCGTAGGACACGCTGTTTGTCTTTCCTCGGACGATGTTTGACTTCGCCATTTTCATGCTGTCGGGACGTCGAGTTGTTGTTGTTGTTGTTGTTGTTTTGCTTTTGTTGTTGTTGTTGTTGTTTTTGTTGTTTTGAGGTTGTTTTGCTTTGTTGTCTTGTGTTGTTGTTTTTTGTTATTTTTGTTGATGCTTTGTCTTTTTTATTTGTTTTTGTTACTGTTGTTCTTTTTGTTGTTCTTTTTGTTTTTGTTGTTATTGTTGTTTTTGTTGTTATTTTTGTTGTTGTTTTGTGTTTTTTTGTTTTTGCTTTGTTTTGTTGTTGTTTTTGCTGTTGCCTTTGTTGTTGTTTTCTTGATTTTGTTATTTTTGTTGTTGTTTTTGTTGTTGCTTTTGTAGTTGTTGTTGTTGTTTTTGTGTTATTTTGTTTTGTTTTTATTTGTGTCGTTGTTTTTTATATAATTTTGTTGTTTTGTCGCTGTTTAGTTGTTATTGTTGTTTTGTTTTTGTTGTTTTTATCTTGTGGCTTTGTTTTTGATGTTGTTTTGATGTTGTTTTCTTTTTGTTTTTTTGGCTGTTGTTAGCATTATTGTTGTTCATTTTCTAAGATGATGATCTTTTTTTCTGGACGATGTTTGACTAGTTTCATTAGTTATTTCTGAGTAGTAGTTGTTGTTCTTGTTGTTGTTTTTATTGTCAGCATAATCTATCTTCTTTTTTTATTTTTTTGTCTCGCCGAACTTTCATGAGTTATTTTTGCTCGTTTTTTTTCTCTTACTGTGATGTCGTTGTTTCTTGTTTATACTGTTGGGACGTCTGTTTTTTAGGACGATTCCTCTTTTGTTTATTTGTTTTTTTCTGTTTGTTTTATCTTATTCTTTTTCTTCATTTTATTATTAGTATTATTGTTGTTAATTTTGAAAAAAAAATATTTTTTATTTGTTTTGTCTTCCCGGATGAGGTTTACTCTCGAGACGTTATCTAAGTTATTAATTTATCATTATTATCATTATTATTATTATTATTATTATTATCATTATTATTATTATTATCATTAATATTGTCATTATTATTATTATTATTGTTATTATTATTATTATTGGTATTATGTTATTTTTTATTCTTATTACGTAACAATCTACATATTTTCTCTGTTTTCCTTTTTTATAGAAGGGGCGAGTGACAATAAAAAGGAAAAAAAAAAAAGAAAATAGAGCCATATCCGATACATTACTACATAAACAGTATTAAATAAATTCCTATTTGCTCAATAGATAATGAGTATTCCTCACTAATCAACAAGCCGAAAACAAACAAGCAAAATAATGTCAGTATTATTTCATGTTATGTTTTAACTATATATACACGTCCGTTTATCTACTGATAACGTGAAAAGTTACCGATTGAGATTCCTGTGCAGGAAATTGACTTATAAACACTTACGCGGATATTTGTGTGTGTGTGTTTATGTGTGTGTTGGTGTCTGTGTTTGTGTGTGTGTGTGTGTGTGTGTTTCGGTGTGTGTGTTGGTGTGTGTATGTGTGTGTATGTGTGTGTTTGTGTGTGTGTGTGTGTGTGTGTCTGTGTGTGTCTGTGTGCGTTAATGTGTGTGTTGGTGTACGTTGGTTTGTGTGTGTGTGAGTGAGTGTGTGTGTTTGTGTTGGTGTGTGTGTATGTATATATGCATATACACATACATTTATATACAATTTCTAAAATATGAAGTCGAGTACTGAGGCAGTCGGGTTCTCGCTGAGCAAGCACTCTGAAGAC
>NC_061847.1:5399068-5406568 GCF_019202785.1 Penaeus chinensis | reverse complement strand
TTAGACAGATCGCAAAGAGGAGAGGGGAGAGACGATCTCCTTGGAAGATACCTCTTTTTATTCTTACTCTACCTAAACTTCGATTACCAGATGTTAGTTCGGTCTCCCATTTTTTCATACTATTTCCTAAAAGGCTTCTGATGTTGTCCGCCACCTCGAGCATTTCGAGACATCTTAAGATCCAGGAATTAGACATCATATCAAAAGCCTTTTTGTTGTCTATCCAACTCATTGCAAGGTCGACATTCCTTCTCTTACAGTTCGTTATTATGGCTTTGTTCATTAACAGCTGGTCCTTTGTGCCTCGTGATTTTTTTTCGACAACCTTTTTGTTCCTCTGGTAAGAGGCCTTTACCGTCAAGGTGGGAATAAATTCCCTGCGAGATAATGCTGGTGAAAAGCTTCCACATTAGGGGCAGGCTGGTAATTGGCCTGTAGTTGGTGACCTCGGTTCCCTTAGTTTTGTCCCTCATAAAGAGAACTGTTCGTCCTTTTGTAAGCCACTCTGGGACTATTCCTGATATGAGGGAGTTATTCAACATGGTCGTAAGGATAGGGTTGATGGATTTGATGTATCTGATCCAGTACCCTTGCACACCATCTGGCCCTAGTGCTTTGCAGTTGAAAAGCTTGCTTGCTTGTTTTCTTAACATTTCCAGTGTTATGGAAAGATCATCTTGTTTCTCAATATTCTGCTGAACCTCTGTCTCAACACTCCTTATCCATTCTGCCCTATCATAATGTGAGACATCTTTTTCCCATATACTCCTCCAAAATTCATTTGTTGCCTTAGCATCGGGAATCGCATCTTCTCCTCTCTCAATTCCTTCCAACTTTTCAAAGAGTTTTTTTCTGGTTGTTTTGTAATAGGCGGTTTTGGTGGTACTGTTCAGTCCGGTTATCATATTTGTTTTATCTTCTCAGCCTTAGCTAGAATTCTCTGCTTTAATTCCTCAGTGACAGTCAGCATCCCCTTCTGTTTCACTTTATACTTCTCATAAAGCCGAGCCTTAGTGTTGTCGTTCTTGAGCATGTTGTCCTTTAAGCTTTCTAATTTACTGAGGTCCTGTCTAAGAGTTCTGAGTTCTGAGTTCTAAGAGTTTTGCCCATTCAAACGTTTCTTCCACCAAGGTTCTTGCTTTTTCTTTGGTTGTTTCTTTACTATACCAAGTAGCCTCATTACTACACATGCAGATGCTTTGAATATCCTATTACACTGTAGGAGATCTTGAAGATCAAGGTAACGTACTGTTCTATCTACTTTGGCTCTTGCTGTTTTCAAACTTTTTCTGTCATAAAATCGGAGGCTAATCGGGTCTTCAATGACCTCTTTACTGAACTCCACTTGTAGTATTCTCATGATCCCGATCTCTTCATCTCCTAAGCCATCTGCTCTCATTCTTTCCTCTACATTTTCAGTAGGTGCTTCGGAAGCTACTTCAACATCAACAATCTCCTCGTTGTCAACCCCTACATTTGACCGTTCATTCTCTTCTCTACTGTTTCTTCCGTTCGCCCCTTCGATTCCGTCCACTTCCACTTCTCCGATACATTCCTTCTCTATTTCTCTTTTAATTGCCTCAAGTTCAATGTCTGATAACCAACTGTTTGTTCTTATTACTCTAGCTTGCCCAGAAAGTTTCTGCTCAGATAGTTCAAAAAGGCCTTCCTCTTTCCAGATGGTATGCATCCTTTTTCTGTACCCTCTTTAGACGGGTCACTTTTATAATAACACTTATTAATTTCTTTTGTCCAATTGATTCTTTGTTTTTCAGCGTGACGAGGATTTCGTGGGATGACGACCTGAGAAGCCTCGCTCCTTCCTCTGCCGGACCTGGGACGTTCACCTGAAGTTCCCGCCCCTGCGTCGGTGTTGCTTGAATTATTTTGCTAACTCATATCATAGATATCAGGATGGTTTGTATAAGGTTTTCCTTCCCTAGTATCTTTTTCGAGATACCATCTCTAGGTGAACTGCCAACCAAGGCTGAAGAGCTTCCACCTACCCATGAGACAGACTAGCTCCCGCCGGACGCCAACCTGGAATTTCTAGGTCTCGGGGAGAGCTACCAGGCGCTGCACCTTGCTCAGGGGTGACCTGGAGGCAGTTGTGGTAAAGGGTAACCTCATTTTTCCAGGCCAGCGACTCCACAACCGGATGTAGTTTAACGTCATACCCAGGACGAATTGTTATTATTATTATTATTATTATTATTATTATTATTATTATCATTATTATTATTATTATTACCGTTATTATCATGATGATGAAAATGATGATTATGAGGAAGAGGAGGTAGTTGGTGATGAATAATTATTATTATCAATATAATTTGTACTGTTACCATTAAGACTATTATTTCTAATACTATTACTACTACTCCTACTACTATTACAACTACTTCTCCTCGTACTACTACAACTCTTATCATTATCATTCGTATTAGCATTAGTATTAGTATTAGTATTAGTAATAATATTAATGACAGTATAAGTATTAGTAGTAATATTAATATTAGTTTTAGTATTATTATTGCTATTATCATCATTATTATCATTATTTTTTATTATCATTGTTATCATTATTGTTATTATTAGTACTATTATTATTAGCAGTATCATCATTATTATCATTCTAATTATCGTTTTATTATCATTATTATTACCGCTTTATTACCATTGTTATTATCGTTTTATCATCGTTATTATCCTCATTGTGTCTATCATTATTATAATTATTTATATTATCATTGTTCTCATCATTGTTATTATTAGTATGATTAGTATTATTAGCAGTATCTTCATTATTACCATTATTATCATTATAATCATTGTTATCATTATTGCTATTAGATATTTTTTATTATCATTATCGTTATTATTTTCATCATTATTATTATTGTAATCATTATTATTATCATTACTGTTATTAATACTAAAGAGAAAGAGAAAGAGTGAGATAGATAGAGAGAGAGAGAGAGAGAGAGAGAGAGAGAGAGAGAGAGAGAGAGAGAGAGGGAGAGCGAGAGAGGGGGGGGGGGGGAGGGGCAGGCAGACAAACAAACAGACAGACAGGCAGAGTGAGAGAGAGAGAGAGAGAGGGAAAAAAAAGGAAAGGGGGGCAGAGAAAAATAGATACATAGATAAGCGGATAGATAGATAGATGACAAGATAGATAAATAAATAGATAGATAGATAAATATATATACATATAGAGAGATATATAGATGGACAGAAAGATAGATAGACAGGTAGACAAACAGGTAAATAGATTGAAAGATAGATGGATACATATATAGATCGCCAAACAAACAGCCAGAAAGATAGATAGATAAACAGACAGATGGATATATAGATGGATGGATGGATGGATGGAGAGACAGATAGATAGATATATAGATGGATGGATGGATGGAGAGGCAGATAGATAGATAGATAGATAGGTAGATAAATACATAGATAGATTGATAGATAGATAGATAAACTGATAGATAGATTGATAGATAGATATATAAACTGATACATAGATAGATAAACTGATACATATATAGATAGATGGATAGAGAGAGAGAGAGAGAGAGAGAGAGAGAGAGAGAGAGAGAGAGAGAGAGAGAGAGAGAGAGAGAGAGAGAGAGAGAGAGAGAGAGAGAGAGAGAGAAGGTGGGATATTGAACAAAGTGACATAACAGAACACTTTCGAGTAGGTAATCTATTGCAGTGGTTCCCAACCTTTTTCATTCTGTGACCCTCCGACCAATATTTAATAATCTCATTGGTCCCGTTCTGTGACTGTCATCTTATCAGATTCAGTTATTACTAATTATGAATAGTGTAATGGTGTCAATAGCTATAGGATAAAAATATTTAGTGGAGAGTTTCTTGTTTGTTAATGTGTGAGAGCCCGAAGGAAGGCAACAGGAAACCACCTTCGAATCTCCCTTGGAATTAAACATGGTCGGCAACGTCAGGCTCTGATACGGCACAAAGAAAAAAAAAAAATTGTGGGAGAAATAATCATATGCTGATACTGTAGGTGATAAGAAATTCAGTTTAGATCGACGTCAATTTTTTTATATTGCTCCATGATCCCCCAGAAATTAACCCGTAGCCCCCTGGTTGGGAATCCCTGGTCTGTTGAATCATATCATATCGAGGAACTTCAAATGACGCTAAAAGAATGCTTAGAATTGGTGGAAACTTTAATAAGATGAAAGAAAATGGGGCCTTTAACGTATACACGGCCTCAATTACTTAAAACGAACATAAATCAAAACAAGGAAATACTATTCAATAAAAGTAATAGTTATGCCTAAAGTACATTTTCTTCTAATATTCCACTTCAATCATAGAAAATGTGAGTTTTCCTTGCGAATATTATTAGAATCGTTTTGTTGGTAAATACGCCGCTACATTTGGTAGATAAAGAAGAGAACATATTCCTATATATATTTCAATAGCATGAAACGAAAATAATTAGAAGAAAATTATGGTTTGTTATGAATAGCAGACAGCATGACGTCATCGCTCCATTCATTCCCCTCCCTCGCACATTCCAATAATGTTTCAATACGTATATTTCCCATATATTTTAAATAATGCAAATTAGGAAAACAGAAATATTATGAAAATATATAAAACCTAAGTCAGTTATTTCTCAGAAGTCTAAAAATGCATATGAAAATAGAGTGTCGCATTAAAAATAACATTGTTTACAACTTTTTAGGAGAAGATCAGTGTAAGCAAAGACTTGTAGAAAACACAACATTCATTATATTGTATTTTAGTGACTTAATCCCCATACTTTCCTCTATAACATTTACTGTGTCGACGAATGATCTGAATCTCTTAGGTAAAAGGTGAGTTAATGTCCAAGTGTCGATAATAAATCGATGGTCATTCATATTAGATCGACTAGAAAAGGTAATGTAAAGTAGATCATCGTTCAAGGCCAGGTGAATGGAAACCGTAACTAGAAATATGTATAAGTACGAGCACTAACTAAGTATGGGAAATGTGTTGAGTTATGAAGCTTCCTAAGCGATTGTGAAACTTCCCAGTCGGCCATGAAGTCTCTCGAGGCTTTATCGAAGTTTTTCAGTAGCGAGGAATAAGCACAACGTGAAAAGGAAATCAGACGATAAACCTGCTTAAGTTACACGTCCAAGTGAGTATATTGTAGGCTTTGTGTCTTCCTGTGGTCCTGATTTCGTTGGGTTTTGAAAGGGTATCAGCTCAGGCAACGTTCCGGTGAGATTTATTTTCAGTGGGGATTTGAATAGGGATTGATTCATGTGAATAAGTTTGTTCACAGGAAATATTTTGTTTCAGGGTATGTGTACAGGAAATGTTGATGTGAGATTTTTCTGTGTTTGTTATTGTGTCATATCTAAGTTTAGGCGTGTCTGCTGAATGGGATGTTCGATATCGTAACACCTGCTCAGTATTGGTGTATTGTGGAAACATTGGTTTATTATACTGATGTCTGGAAGGATTTTCATGTTAAGTTTTTGTTTCATCAGTTTTTGATTGGTAGTTTTTCATTGATGAATGTAATCATAAATACATGTTAACTAACAGCCAGTTAGATTATAGCTTCAAGAACACATACACATAACAGTGTTTATTTTAGAATGTTTGCCACACCATCATTAAGATATAAAATGTACTTGTTTTCTTGGTGTAGTGAAAAATAATTTTTCAGACTCCATTTACAGGATTAGACTAGACAGAACATCTTCAGATTCTGTACTAGCTAAAGTAATTTTTTGCTGTATTGTTAGCTTTTGGACAGGCTATGTACATGATATTGAAGTAGGAATGTAAGAATTAGGACATACGAATAACCTAAATAAGAAGTGTTAGTTGTGGATGGCTCACTTGATATCACTATAACCAGACTTGTTATCTTACCAGATCGTCAGATATTACAGTCATTTCTTTCTACACAGAAAACTACAGCTGAATCTAGTCTGGCTATTTGCAGGAAGTTTTCAGTGAAGGTTATTTTGAAATATAATGACACATGTAACAAAAATGTAGTGCACTTCCTGACCTTGATTTATAAGTTATATTCTTGTATAACTAAAGAAAATATGTTTATTACCTTTTAGGTATGTGATCCTTTAAAGAATTGTTTCTTAATTTTACTGCAAAACTCTGCAGCTGTTAAGATAATAGATAAGAGGAAGTCTCTAGACCAATGAAGAGGGTAATCCGCAGGTACGACAATAATAGTGAAAGAAAAAGCATAAATTTTTTACTCTCAGAAAGTATGATTATTATATATTTTAAAAAAATGCAAATTGAGTGTAGACTGAAATGTGTAGCTATATAGTATTGTAAACTTTTTTTAGTACATGCTTTCATTCTTTTGCCAGTTGTAGGGCAGTACTTATTAAGAATGATAATGTAGTCTGTGGATAATCAAAAATTCACTTTCAAGGTGGCTGAATTTGATTATATTTGGCAGTGCATAATACAGTAGTTATTTGGTACTAAACACAGACATATATAGAAATTTGTATATTTATGATTTTTCATAGGTTAACTAGGTAGGTGTATTTAGCAATTCCTAGGTGTATCAGAAAATTGATGCCTTTTTCTTTATTATTTCTATCATTATTTTTCTTAGTAGGACTTTTGCATTCTCTTGTGTTAGAGTCTATTGTATCATGCAATATTGGTGCTGCAATTTTCATAGACCAAAAATACTAAAGTGACTGTTTGGTACAGATAGATTTAGTACTGTTCTTGCACAATCACGTGAATGCTTATTTAATTTTTTTTTTATTCAGTGATAGATTAGATAGAAATAAAAAAATCAAATAGTTAAGTAAAAATGCGAAATTAAATAATTTTCAAGTTCCATAGTCATACATACATACATACATATATGTGTGTGTGTGTATGTGTATATGTGTGTATGTGTGTGAGTGCGTGCGTGCCTGCGTGCCTGCGTGCCTGCGTGCCTGCGTGCCTGCGTGCCTGCGTGCGTGCGTGCGTGCGTGTGTGTGTGTTGAAAATAAAGAATTAAGGCTTCTTGGAGGATATAGTTACCTTACCACCTACTGACTTACACTAACTTTGGATGTATTGTACATTTGTATAATCATGATTATAACTGTGAAGTACAGCATCTTCTGATGGTCAGAGTAACTTTAACATATAGGAGCCTACATTTGCTGAAAGTTTGTCTACCTTCAAATGCATCTGCTCAGCGTTAGATAATATTTTCTTCTTCATTGCATAATACTCAGCACATATGTATCTCTCTTATATTGTATAATAAAAAAGTAATGATAATAGTTAATAATAATAATGATATTGATAATGATAATAATAATGATGATAATGATGATAATGATGATAATGATGATAATGATATGATAATGATAATGATAATGATAATGATAATGATGATAATGATAATGATAATGATAATGAATGATAATGATAATGATAATGATAATGATAATGATAATGATAATGATAATGATAATG
>NC_061847.1:5391568-5396568 GCF_019202785.1 Penaeus chinensis | reverse complement strand
TGGTATAGGCAAAGTCTACAAATTCCATAATACAGTTTGAAGTAGTAGCTAGCAGCACTGTAGTGTCAATAGGTAACATTTAAAGAAGCGATAGAAATAGTGATGAAAGAGTTTTGGAAAAAAGTGCCCAACAGAGATGTACTTGGCATGCTCTATCATGGATTGATTGATTGATTTTTTTGAATGTATTTATTTATTTATTTATTATTCTATTTTTTTTTTTTTTTTTTTTTTTGACTGATGCTGGGAAAGTTTAAGTTTGGAAAGTTTAAGCCCACACTAACATATTTTTTATTGTTATTTTTTTTTTTTTTTTTTAACATTTGTCTGACAACATTCATAATGCTTCATGGGCTTACATCATTAGAAATTGTTTCTCATTTTCACATCCAGGAATGCTTAATGTCTTCCTGAGTGGTATACTTTTCAGATGAGCAGTTTTGGTGACTTGCGATCAGCTGATATATTGCCTTTAAGTCTGTTTAGGTTTTTGGCGCATCTTGATTATATGTATGGGATTCACATACAGCTCGATTGATTTACTGCTTGAGTAAGAAAAAGGGGAATGAACCCATTCGCCCCATGTGGCAAGAATACATCCCATGCCCACTGTAATACACGTTTATTTATTGTATTTACACATAGATGGCTCTACAAGTTCTTAATCACCAAATAGCCAGTTATCAGAACTACTTATCTCACCCGTTTACCCTTTTCCTTCACTTTAGGAAAGGGTCTTTTGTATCATTTCATTGTCT
The DNA here is from genome assembly GCF_019202785.1 of Penaeus chinensis. Lineage (NCBI taxonomy): Eukaryota > Metazoa > Arthropoda > Malacostraca > Decapoda > Penaeidae > Penaeus > Penaeus chinensis. The sequence continues at coordinate 5,395,810 of NC_061847.1, read as the reverse complement.
AAAATATTATAATAAATCATAACATCAATAACAATAATAATATCGATAGCAATGCTATTAACAAGGAAAACACATTTTCCCGCCAATTCAAGGAATGGGAAAATCAGGATCGGTAACTAGGGCCTACTGAAAGACTCCTTGCCGGCTGAGCACATGTGGAGCCATCTGTATGTAACAAAATTCACCAGAAACTACAGGGGACAGAACCTAAATCCGGGGCGAATGGGTTAAAAGCAAGACCGAAACAATATGGGAGAGAAAAACGTAAATAATGCGTAGCAGCGCAATGATCATAGAATAAGGATAATAGGCCGTTAAGGTAATAAGATTATGATGGTGATATGATGGTACAGAAGGTAATGATGGTGATGCACGTTCAGTTTGCGGCTTGACAATGGTAGTGATGATAGTGTTCTAGTTTGATTGTTCGGTTAATATATCAGCTGTGTTTCAAATCATCCATTGTGTGGAATTCACCATTATATATATATATGCATATAAATATATATATATATAAATATATATATAAATATATATATAAATATATATATATATAAATTATATATATAAATATATATAAATATATATATATAAATATATGTATATAAATATATATATAAATATATGTATAAATATATATATATAAATATATATATAAATATATATATAATATATATAATATATATATATATATATATATATATATATTATGTTCATGATTGAGATATTAAGGTGAGTGTGAGTGAGAGTGAGAGAGAGTAGGTGTGACTAACTTTATGCGTGACATGTTTATTGAGGCAAGTGGTTACATCTCAAAAGGATGAGGTAACGGGGGAGAGAGAGAAAGAGAGAGAGAGAGAGAGTGAGTGAGTTTGTATATGCGTCCTTGCGCTAGAGAGAGAGAGAGAGAGAGAGAGAGAGAGAGAGAGAGAGAGAGAGAGAGAGAGAGAGAGAGAGAGAGAGAGAGAGAGAGAGAGAGAGAGAGTAAGAGAGAGAGATAATATGAGAGAGTGAGAGAGAGAGTGAGAGAAAGAAAGAAAGGAAATGAGGATGAGTTGTATTTCACAGCTTAATGAGTCATTATGCATGATTATGGACAAGTATTGCAAGCTGTTTGTTGTGATCTGTGCCTGTGTGTAAACAGAGCCTCGGCGGGGGTGCGGCCAGCTGTTCCTGCCTCACTCTCTCCACATGCTCGTTACTCTTACTTTTACCGTCATCGCCACAGTAGGATTGTAAATTCTCTCTCTCTCTCTCTCTCTCTCTCTCTCTCTCTCTCTCTCTCTCTCTCTCTCTCTCTCTCTCTCTCTCTCTCTCTCTGTGTGTGTGTGTGTGTGTGTGTGTGTGTGTGTGTGTGTGTGTGTGTGTGTGTGTGTGTGGGTGTGCGTGCGCATATATATATATATATATATATCTGTGTGAGTGTGTATGTGTGATATATTATATGCTTACATCACACAGATACACATACATACATACATACATAAATATTCATGTACATATATGTATGGATACACATATATGTATATACATATACATACATATGTATGAAGTATATATGTATATGTATATATTTTGTGTGTGTATGTATGTATGTACATGTATGTATGCATGTTTATACATGTACACGTAAAACTGTATCATATGTAAATATAGATGGATGCTCGTACACACATTGATACTAAAATATGCAGGCGCAATTACTTAAGCAAACAAACAGGCAGAGAAACGCAAACGCGCGCACACATAGTTAAGTTTTATGTCCCGATCACAAGCTTCGTTTTAATATATTGTTGCCTTTAGTACCCCTTTACGTTCGGCTCATTTTCGCAAGAATTTGAAGCGCTCGGTCGTTGTTAGCAATTGTCTTTATTGTTGTTATTGTTGTTCTGTCATTAGGCATTACGGGGGGAGGAAAGTAAAGAGGCCAGGTTAATTGTTTATTGTTGACGGTCACAGCCATCGAGGCGGCGTGAAGTGTAATTTCACGTGTGGCCCCCGTCGGTTTGCGGTTGGTGGAGTGCAGTTTCCAGGCGTGCGGGGGTCAATTTGCGGTTAATAGCGCGGGAGTTGCATGATTTTGAATACCGCTTTGCCTTCCTTGCGGTGTTGATACCTGCCGCTGTTGCGTGAAGGGTAGGGGTTGTGTGGGGCGGAGGGGAGCGGATGGGGGAGGAAGTGCCGGGTAGGTGGGGGCAGGGTGCGTGGCGTAAATAGTAAGGGAGGGGGGTTGGGGTACGCGAGGGCATGTGTGGTGGTAAGAGTAAAGGAGAGTTGGAGTAGGTCGGTGTTTGGGTAGGAGGGGGTGGGGGGGAGGGGAGGGTCGTAAGGGTACCGTAGGGGGTGGGGGAAGGGAGTTGGGATAAGCATGGGTGGCGTAGGGGGTAGGGAAAGGGAGTTGGGGTAGGGTGTGGGAGGGCAGGGCGTGTGGCGTAGGTGTTTGTTGTAGTGGGGGCAGGGAAGGGAGCGAGTTAAGGGAGGGGGGTTGTGTATGTGGGGGTTCGGGGAAGGGGGGAGGGGGGAGGGGGGGGGGAACTGTATGCTGATGCGCCTCCTGCGGCGTTGTGATGCGACCTCTTCTTGCCTCCCCTCGTCCTCCCTCTGCCCCTTCCTTCTACTCCCTTTTTCCTCTCCTCTTTTTGCTCTGTCTATGTGAGTCCTGTTTCTTCCTAATTTGTCTTTGTATGTGTTTTTTTCTCTTACTTTTTTCCCTTCTCTTCCCTCCTTCTCTCGTTCCTCTCTCCCTCCCTCCCTCCCTCCCTCCCTCCCTCCCTCCCTCCACTCCTTCAATTGTATTCACATACTTTGTTTAACTTTCATTTCTCCCTTCCCCTCCTCTCTTTCATCTTCCTCCATTCCTTCCCAATCATCTCAGCCATCTTTTCCAACCCCGCCCTTTTCCCCTCTTCTTAAGCGTCTGTTCATGGCACTCTCTCCCTTGCCAACCCTCGTCTTCCGTGTTCCCTGTTTCCTCTTTTCTCCCTCTTCCTCTCTCCTGTCTTTCTCTCATTTCCTTCTCCTTATCACCAGGTTTTTTGCCTGTCTGTTCTCTTCCCTCTTTCTCTTCTTCCCTCTTCCCTCTTCCCAGTCCTGCCTTTCCTATTCTTTTTGTCTCTTTTTTTTTCCTTCATTATCTTGCCTTCCCCATCTCCTCCCCTCCTTCCCTTCTCCTTTTCCCCTCTTTTCTTTCTCCTTATCCCCTCCTTTCCTTCTCCCCTTTTTCTTTCTCCTACTCCCCTCCTTTCCTTCTCCCCTTTTTCTTTCTCCTACTCCCCTCCTTTCCTTCTCCTCCTCCCCTCTTCTTCTCCCTCATCCATCCCGACCCCCCGAGTTGTCTGCGTTCCTCCCCACGCGACCTTCTCAGTGACACTGCCGGACCCACACGGCGGCACATTAGCGTCGGCGACACAAACACAGATACACACACACACACGAACGCTCGGGACCTCCGTCATTAGTGTTTGCCCGCGCGTCGTGATCGTGTCGTGTCGTGTCGTTTCGTTTTTTTTTTCGTGATGGTGATTGGACAATTCGTTCGGTTCGTTTCGTTTCGTTTCGACGGGCGAGGGCGACGCGACGGCCATGTGTCGGAGTGAGCGCGGAAAACGGGAGCGTTAAAGGACGGAAGTGTGTTGTTGTCGTTCCGTCGTTCTTGCCGTTTCTGTGTGTGTGTGTGTGAGTGTGTTTTTCGCCCTAACGAGAACGAGTGTCGTCTCTGAAAGAGGAGGAAAGAAAGAAAAGGTATTGTTTACGCTCGGATCTATCAGAGGAGTGGATGGAAGACGAGAAGAAAATCAACCACAACAACAACAGAGAAGAAATATCAACAACAGCAAAAACAAAAACAACAATAACAACAACAGCAGCTACAGCGGGGAGCTCGGCGAACTGAAGTGAACTGAGGCCGTTTTGTGCGTATGTGTTCCAGTGGTCCGAGAATAGCGCACGTTGGCCGGGTGTCAACGCGTGTTGATTCTACAGGTACGAAATTTTCATTTTGTTGGCACGAGCAAAATCGGGCAAAAGCGACCGTGGTAAAAGTCATGTAACACGATTTGCGAGAGTTTTCGCTCATGAGGAGGCGAGGGGTTGTGTTGGCAGCGCTAAGAGAGAGAGAGAGAGAGAGAGAGAGAGAGAGAGAGAGAGAGAGAGAGAGAGAGAGAGAGAGAGAGAATTATGAGAATAAGATACAATGCTCCCTGACGAATCGGGTTGTGATGAGAGGGGTGGGTGACAGCGACA
>NC_061847.1:5350491-5352991 GCF_019202785.1 Penaeus chinensis | reverse complement strand
ATATATATATATATATACATATTATGATTTATCGTATTGCATCGTATAACTAGCATTTCTGATTTATAGCAGCCTTATTATCATTAACTCAAAGAATTATATATTATAGAATTGTCATGTAATCGTAGCAATAATATCATAATGTTATGATATAAGATAATAAAATAATTATGACGTGTAATGCATGTTAACTCATCACCATAACGCTATCACATAAAATCATAAATCTGTCTTAGAGTAATCATGTATTATCAAACTATCACAATAAATCGTAAAAGGAAAGGATAACTCGTGGATTATGAAGGATCTAGAACAGTAGTTCTTAACCTGGGGGGGGGGGGGGGGAGTCAGTAATTTCCAAGGGGAGGGGGAGAAGCAGGAAGTTCTCTAATTATGCTTGTTATTCTCTTAACGAGAGCATGGTCAAAGTTTGATATAATGTAACTAATTCATACTTAATAAAAAATACAAAAAAAAAAGTTTTTTATTTCCTTTAAAATGTGTGTGTGGGGGGGGGGGGGGGGGATTTAATTCACAGATAAAAGGGAGGCGTGGAGGGAGGGACAAATTCCTAGCGAAAAGCCAGAAATGGTGATAATAATAGCAATAATGATAATAAAGGTACTTCACCCTCCACTTTAAACCCTACATTAGTCCCCTCTCACTTCCTTCCTTTTCCTTCTTCCTTAAACTCTCCCACCTCCTTCGCTCCCTTATACCCTTCCCTCCCTCTCCCCTCTCCCCTTTTCCTCTGACCCCACCCCCCTCCCCCACCCCCTACCCTTCCTCTCCCCATTCCCCTCTTATTTTTAAATTCCTTCTATTTCTCCTTTTTTCCACTTCTCCATATTTTTATTTTTACTCCCCCCCCCCTCATTCTTTGTTCTTTCCCCTTCTCTTCTCCCTTTTCCTTTCCCTTTTCCCCTCCTCCTTCCCTTCTTTACCTCTTCATTTGGTTACTCGTGTAAACAATAAATATTCATAATAATTATAATAATGAATACAATAATAATGGCAATGATAATTATAATAACAATAATAGTAACAACACAAATAACAATAACGGTGATAATAATGGTAATATCAGAGTAATATCAGGTGTGTGTGTGTGTGTGTGTATTTGTGTGTGTGTGTGTGTGTGTGTGTGTGTGTGTGTGTGTGTGTGTGTGTGTGTGTGTGTGTGTGTGTGTGTGTGTGTGTGATTCTGTAATATTTATGTTATTAAATAACATCCCATTTTACACCAAAATTAATCGACTCCAAGTCCGTAATCCCATAGAGGATGCTTTCAGGCGTATCGTGTAAGTGTATTGTACGTTCGAACGGACAAACGGACAAACGGAGGAACAAACAGGAATACATTACAAGAATAATAATGATATTGATAGTAATGATGATAATGATGAAAATTTATGATAACAATAATAAAAATGATGATGATGATGTTATTAATGATAATAACAACGAAGACTATAATAACAATGATAGTTCCATTGACGATAGTAATAAGGATAATAATAAGAACAATATCACCAATCATAACAATTTTCATGGCGTTTTTAGCGATAATAGCATTAAAAGTGACAAAACTGATGATGCATGTGACAATGATAATAATAATAAAAAACTACTGATTATCATTATTACAAATTAATAGTACTAAAACCATAACAATAATAACTAACACAAGTACTTAAACTAAACAACAACAACAAATATAAATATGCTTTCATTACTAAACATAACGTCACTAATGATAACAATCACATGAAAATAAGATCATTATCATAATTACAATTCAATATCATCTTTATCCCAGTAATTACACATCCAAAAATAATAAATAATATCACCGACACCCATGACAGTACTCAGGACCAAGACAATAACTCGAAACCAATAAGAAATCATGACGAAATTATCTCCAGGACTCCTCCGTGTCTTTGAGAAATCTTAAGATCCATCAGACGCAGTATTTTGGGATTAAGACCCAAATCAAAGACGAAGAACTTGTTTAAAAACTAATTTCATCTTTCCACACAGGGACTAATTGTATTTCCGCGGGAGATCTGGAGAGACAGACCCGAAGGAGTGACTTTATTCTTCTGTGTCAAAATTTTCTTGAGTGAAAAGATAGCAACAACAACAACAACATAAAATTGTTGGAAATCAAATAAAATGTGTGTTCGGATTTGTGTGTGTGTGTGTGTGTGTGTGTGTGTGTGTGTATGTGTGTGTGTGTGTGTGTGTGTGTGTGTGTGTGTGTGTGTGTGTGTGCGTGTGTGTGTGCGGGGTGTGTGTGTGTGGTGTATAAATGTGTGAGTGTGTGTGTGTGGTGTGTGTTGTGTGTGTGTGTGTGTGTGTGTGTGTGTGTTGTGTGTGTGTGTGTGTGTGTGTGTGTGTGTGTGTGTGTATATATGGTGTGTGTTATTTATATATATATATATATATATATATATAAACACAAAACATCATCCAAACACATTTTCAGACACTACTA
>NC_061847.1:5319490-5327040 GCF_019202785.1 Penaeus chinensis | reverse complement strand
GCGGGGGGGGCGTTATGTGTATATAATGATATATATCATATATTATGTGTGTATATATGTACATAAGGCACATGTATAATATATTAAAATTTTATAAATTTTATAAATATGCATAAAAATATATTTTTATGTATTTTATTTGCATATATATATGTTTTTTTGTATATATATTTTAAAATATATGTACAAAAAGTTTTATACTTGTTTATATACTAATAAAAATACATATAATCTATATATGAATAAGGAGATAGAAAAAATAGATATATATCACATATAAAAATAAAATTATCTATCTATCTATCTAATCTATCTAAATAATTATTGCATAATTTTTGTTTAACTGCCGCGAGGTCCGTTTAGGACTGACTCCGACCCTCGGGCCCCGGGTTTTTTTCCCCTCGCGGCGGTCGTAAAGATACCTGCGTTTGCCTGTTGTTTGACTTTAACGACATATCGTTTGAGAAGTAAAACGCAGTGTCGTGGGGAAGCCACATATAAATGTCAATCAATTAAAATGCATGCATACAAACTTTTATACTATTTAAACATATATAAAACATATAAAAAAATGTATATACATACATACTTTATAATAATCATAATAAATACAAATACAAATATAAAATATACATATACAAAATTTTCATATACATACCATATACATACCCACACATAACATAACATACAACACAAAATATATAACGGCAACACACACCAAAACACACACACACACACACAACACAAACCAACACACACACACACACACAAACCCACACATTTATACTATCAAAAGACTGTTTTTTACATACATACCCATATACGTTACAAAACATAAAAGTAAATTCATTAACATAAACACATGCAAGCAAATAAACTACACTAACATGTAATTTTTTAAAAATTTTATATAATATATTTTTAATATATATATACACACACACACACACCACACACAACATATATATTATATATATTATTATACCCCACACCACACACACCATATAAATAAACATGCATATAACATATAATATATGATATACATACAAAACAAAAAATTTTTTTATATTTTAAATTATATATTATATATAATACACACACACTCATACACATTTTATAAATGTTTTTTTTTTTAAAATTTAAATATAATTTATTTTTTTTTCAAAAAATTTTAATGTATGTATTGTGTAAAATATAAATTTATAATATTTTAATATTTATATATATAAAAAAACACACCACACACCCCCACCCCAAACCCACAAACACACAAAATTTATATAATTTTATATATATATTTATTAACACTTTTTATCAAAAATTTTGGATTTTTGAAAGGCCATTTTTTTGAAAATTTGAACTTCGCCTGCTACCAAGCCCTGACAAAATGAACATAAAACCCTCCTCGCACGTGGCTTCGTCTTGTTTAGTGGATGGGGGGATCCTCCAATAAGTGGGGTTTTGTGAACCTGGCTGGTATTTGGAAGCTGAACCAGGTAGACCTTCCACAGTTACTTGGATGCAAGTGGTATCCCCAATACCTATCCGGGCCCATCCACAGCGAGGAACGTGGGTTTGGATGGCGATTTCAATGAAAATTTTGGGGAAAACTGCAGGCCTATGTGTTTCCTGCTAAAAATGTTTAAAAGGGTGGGGGTGAATCTTTTGGCACGGGGGTTGGCCTGTTTAGATGCGTGGTCATCCCTCTCTGGGAAGGGGGTAGGGGATCGAATGGACCGGACATTACAATCCCCATTTACCAGACAAAGTTTTTTGCCCACATTCTTTCTAAAGGGTCGACCACCTTCTAAGGCAAAAAAGGGGAAACCCGGGGCAATCTGATTTTGTTCCTGGGAGTCTACAATAGACCGTACCCCGCTTTTGAGTAATTGTTTAAAAGCCGTCGTGGGGTTCGGTCGTGGTGCTTGCAGCCTACATCGATCTCAGAAGGGGGTTTTACTCGGGGCACGGAATTCCAAGGGAAATTTTGGGCTTGAAGGGAAATTTCGACACGGATTTTGGCCAAAAGGATGCCTAGATACCGGTACGAAAATGCTGTAAATTTGGTGGGCCTGTCAAATCCTTCCCTGTTTAAATTTAGGGTGAGGCAAGGGTGTGTCGTTGCACCAACACTTTTCTACACATGCATACTGGATTTAATTTGGGGTTTGGGTAAGTTTCTATCAAAGTCAGTGTGGAGCAACACTGGGGATATCAAAGGTCTCAGACCGACTTTGCCGACGATGTTGCTATCCCATTGGGGTCTTGAAATGGCTGGTGGCGACATTTAGCAAAAGGAGAAGTCCCCCTTTGGGGCCCAGAGTCTCCCGGACCAAGATCAAGTTTTAAATTTTGGGGGCCTGTTAGGGAAATCCGTTCAGTTGATAATGTTGCAGTGAGGACGTTGAAGCCAAGATGCTGATCCCTTGGACGGAAGTCAATATCTCGGGCCCTGCCCAGACCAAGAAGTAATAGAGGGAAATGTCTGGCAGCAGGACCCATGAACTTAAATTAACAAAGCATTTAAAAAGTCGTACATATGCAGAAGCCCCCACCCTACGTGTATCCAAGGCCCTTGTTGGCTCAAGGAAGAAAAACCGGGACGTTTCTAGTGCCTAGTGTCTGTTTTAAAGGGCTCTGGGCCGGATCATGGGGAAAAATTTTGAAGGCCATTCCCCCAACCCGACGGCTACCCCAAATGATACTGCGTGGACCTTTACTGCCTGCTCAGGTTATCGGGCCTAGGGGTTCCCTTTTGTAACCCTGCCCATTAGTTGTCTCTCTGCGAGACATCATCAAGGGCCAACGCCGCGGGGCGCATGCCGCGTCCCCCCAATTCCCCTCCAGCCCGACCCCCAAAGCGAGTCTTCAGGCGGGCCCCTCGGCCCATCTCTATCCCCTCGCAAAAGTTTTGGTTTGAGGGGGCCCAACCCCAGGGCCCTTTCTAGGTTTCCCTACGGGCCCCACCACCCAAGATTGCCTCGCAAAAAAGAAAAACCTGAGGGGGCATGCATCGCGGAAAGACAGGTGCCCATAATTATACATAATATATATATTAAAATATGAATTTCATATATAAAATATTAATATAAAATAAATATTAATATATATACAACGCACGACCCCCTCCCAAAACCCCAACACCACACACACACACCACACACACCACACAACACACACCCCAAAACACACACCAACACACACAAAACACACACACACACAAAAACACTTCACACACACAACACAAAATATAATTGTGTGTGTGGTGTGTTGGTGTGTGTGTGTGTGTGGTGTGGGTGGTGCGGTGGGGGGCGTGTTGGGGGTGGGGTGTGTGGTGGTGTGGGTGGAGGGTGGGTGTGTTGTGTTGTGGTGGTGTTTGGTGGTGGGGGTGTGGGGGGGGTGTGTTATTTAAAATATAATTGTTATTTAAAAATAGTAAATGTAATGTTTGTTATATTGTGGTGTGTGTGGTGGTATTAAAAAAAATAAAATAAAAAATGTATTATTTGAAAAAAATATTATATATTATTAATTTATACACAAACACACACCTCCAACACATATATATATATATATATATATATAATATATTTTTGTGTTGTGTGTGTGTTTGTGTGTGTGTATATGTGGGGTTTTGGTGAATGGTGTGTGTGTGTGTGTGTGTGTGTGTGTGTGTGTGGTTGTGTGGGTGTGTGGTGTGTGTGTTGTGTGGGTGTGTGTGTGTGTGTGTGTGTGTCTTTTGTGTGCGTATGACAACAGGACTAAAGCAAAAATCTTACTATGAAAGGGGGAAAATTTAAATTTTGTTTAAATACAAATTTTTATCAAGATTGAAATCTAAATACGGTTTTTCCTAAAACAAACGACTATGAAAAGAAGTTTTTTGTTATTATTGTCATGTGTGTTTGTCCCTTTCCTTTTTATTATTAACGCAATCGGCAGGAGGTTAATTTTTAAAAAAACAATTCGCCTACAGTTAATTGTCTTCAAAATTTTTAAATCTGAAAGAATTAAATGAAGTAAACGACAATTTATAATTATCTATTCGTTTTTTTTTAAAAAAAAGAGGGTGACAGAAAAGGGGAAAAGGGGAGAAAAAAAGAAAAAAGGAAAGGGAAAAGGCAGAAAGAAAAAAAGAAAGAAAAAAAGAGAAAAAAAAAAGAAAGGGGAAAAAATAGGAGAAAAAAAATAAATTATGTAATATATGCATATATACATATACATTATATATATATATATATATTATAATACTCACACACATATAACACAAACATATATAATAATAGTATTTTAAATATATATATATATATAATATAAATGAAAATATAGTATAAATGATATATAATAAATATAAAAAATATATGTATAAATGTAAACATACATATACATACATTAAACAATTTTACATGTTACTCACACACAAAACACACACACACACACACCCACACACAACACACACACAACACACACACACACACACACACACACACACACACACACACACAGAAATATATAAACACACATATATAATACATATAAAATATATATATATCTATAATAATATATATATAACACATACAAACAACACACACAACACACACATACAACAGCTGACATATATAATATATAAATATAAAATATATATATATAAGTGATGTGTGAGTGTAGTTGTGTGTGTGTGTGTGTGGTTGTAATGTGTATATGTATATATGATATAATGTATATATGTATAATTATATATATAATATAATATATATATATATATATATATATATTATGTGTGTGTGTGTGTGTGTGGTTGTGTGTGTGTTGTGTGTGTGTGTGTTGTGTGTGTGAGAGTGGTGGTGTGTGTGGTTTTGTGTGTGTTGTTGTGTGTGTATACACATAAATATACATTATATAAAAGAAGAGAGACCAGAGAACAGAGAGACAGAGAGACAGAGAGGAGACAGAGAGAGACAGAGACAGAATAAGAGACAGACATACAGCGACAGAGAAGAGACAGAGACAGAGAAACGAAGATAGAGACAGAGACAGAGAGAGAGATAGAGAGAGAACAGAGACAGAGATCAGAACCTAAGAGAGAGACAGAGACAGAGAGAGAAATAGAGTATAGAGACAGAGACAGAAGAGAGAGACAGAGAGAAGAGAGACAGAGACATAAAAACAGAGAAGAGACAGAGCCAGAGAAACAGAGATCGATAGAGAAATAGAGAATAGAGATAGAGATAGAGATAGAGAAAGAGATAGAGATAGAGATATAAATATAGATAATGAGTAGAGATAGAGATAGAGATAGAAGATAGAGATTGAGATAGAGACAGAGACAGAGACAAGAGCACAAGACAGATGACAGAGACGAGACAGAGACAGAGAAAGGGACGAGAGAAAGAGACAGAGACAGAAGACAGAGTCCAGACAGAGACATGAGACAAGACAGAGACAGAGACAGAGACAGAGACAAAAACAAAACAGAAACAGAAACATAAACAGAGCCGAGACAGAGACAGAGACAGAGACAGAGACAAAGAGACAGAGAACAGAGACAGAGCCAGAGACATAAACAAGACAGAACAAGACAGATAAGGCAGAGAGAGAAGAGAGAAGAGAGAGAGAGAGAGAGGGGGGGAGGGGAGGGAGGGGTAGGGAGGAAAGAGAGGAGAGAGAGAGAGAGAGAGAGAGAGAGAGAGAGAGAGAGAGAAGAGAGAGAGAGAGAGGAGGGAGGGAGAGGTAGGGAGAGATAGAGAGAGGAGAGAGAGAGAGAGAGTAGAGAGAGAGATAGAGAGAGAGAGAGGGGAGGGGAAGGGGAGGGAGGGAGAGAGAGAGTAGAGAGAGAGAGAGAGAGATAGACAGAGAGCAGAGAGAGACAGGACAGACAGACAGACTGACAGACAGACAGACAGACAGAACAGACAGAAACAGAAACAGAAACAGAAACAGAAACTAAACAGAAACAAAACAGAGGCAGAGGCAGAGGCAGAGGCAGAGGCAGAGGCATGAGACAGAAGACAGAGACAAGTAGACAGAGACAGATAGAGACATGATAGAGGCAGAGAGAGAGGAGAGAGAAGGAGAGAGAGAGAGAGAGAGAGAGAGAGAGAGAAGAGAGAGAGAGAGAGATAGAGAGAGAGAGAGAGAGAGAGAAAGAACTTCATATCTATTGGGAAAGTCCGTTGAGACTAAAGACATTTCATTTCGGGTCTTGAGTTGATCGTCTGACTAAACAACCTTTTTAAGAAATGTAAAAAAAAGGACTATTTCGAATCTGAACTTTTCACATTTCTTGAATTATTTAATTTTCTATTTTCAGGACAATTATGTTAAAATAATATGATCTTTATAGTCATGTTTATTATTATCATAAAACCTATCGTTATAATTTTAGAGATATTTGCATTTTCAGGTTATTACTGACTCGTATAGAACTTTAGAAAATAGGAATAAATATAAAGAAAGACAAAACACAACATCCCTGAAACTAAGAAAAATAAAACAAAAAAAAAAGGAAAATATGAAAAATTAAAAAAATATTAAAAATTGATTAACTACCTCCGTTGTTCCCGCGTAATCCAATTCGTAGCGAAGAAAGCAGCAGCATCAGCAGCAGCAGCAGCAAAAGAAGGCGGGAGCGCACCCACATTAAACTACGATCCGCCAAAATGGGTCAGGGGATAACGGAAGGGAGAGCGCGGCAAAGACTGAGCGATCTGTTGTCATTAAAGTGTAATTCGGAAAAGGATCGGCGAGCATTCCCTACACTAAAGTTCGAGACGCGGGCGGCAGATAGAGCTAGCCCCCCTCCTCTTCCGTTTCCCTACTCATTCTGTGTTCTGCGTCAACCCTTCCGATCTTCCGTCCCCCACTTTCCCGCCTTTCCTCCCCCCTCCACCCTCTCCCCCCCCCACCTCCGCAGCTGTGACTTCTGCAACTCGCTCTTTCCTTTGTATCGTGAACGGTCACTGAAACGAGCGCCAGGCAATTGGAGGGGGCGGTGCTGTGCCTCGCGTTTCTGACCACCCTCATGCAGCTGTCAAGAAGGTGAGTATTGTTGTATCAAATAAACCATTTGATCTGTGGCATTTGAGGCATGGGACAGAGGTAAGTTGATTCCGATTTTTTTTCTCTTTTTCTCTTTGTTCGCGAATTATAAAATCATTTTAATTCTTTATTCTTCCTTTTTTTTGTGGTTTTTATCATCGTATTTTCTGTTGCCTATTCTTTTTCTTTCTTTTTTCTCTAGCTTTTAAATCTGCGTTTTTTCAGTTTTCTGTTTATGTTTCTTCTGTTTTTTCTAATTCCTTTATTACGCGCTTGTTCTTGTACTTTTTTCCCTTTGTTTTGTTTATTTGCTTTTTTATCTATTGCCCCCAATTCCCCCACCTCTCTCTCACTTCTCTTTTAGTTTTATTTATATTTCTTTTATATGTAATTCTCTTTATTGTTCACTCTGTTCTTTTCTTTTTCCCTTTCTGAGTTAATAAAATGTCTTTTGAGTTTAATTGATAAATTAGATAATCTAAACATCAAAAGGTCAAAATTTGGGGGAACTT